>NC_053024.1:553561769-553719825 GCF_003073215.2 Triticum urartu | reverse complement strand
GATTAATATTGATGATATGGGTAGTACAAGAGTAGATCTACCACGAGATCAAAGAGGCTAAACCCTAGAAGCTAGCCTATGGTATGATTGTTGTTCTATATGTTGTCCTATGGACTAAAACCCTCCGGTATATATAGACACCGGAGAGGGTTAGGGTTACACAAAGTCGGTTACAATGGTAGGAGATCCACATATAAGTATCGCCAAGCTTGCCTTCCACGCCAAGGAAAGTCCCTCCCGGACACGGGACAAAGTCTTTAATCTTGTATCTTCATAGTCCAGGAGTCCGGCTGAAGGTATAGTCCGGCCATCCGGACACCCCCTAATCCAGGACTCCCTCAGTAGCCCCTAAACTAGGCTTCAATGACGACGAGTCTGGCGCGCAGATTATCTTCGGCATTGCAAGGCGGGTTCCTCCTCCAAGTACTTCATAGAAGATTTTGAACACAATGATAGTGTCCGGCTCTGCAAAATAAGTTTCCACATATTGCCATAGAGAGAATAATATTTACACAAATCTAATCTGCTGACGTATTCCGTAGTGTGACATCGCACCACGGACAAGCCTTTATTCGAATCATTTTATTGTCCCACCTCAGTGTGTCATGCGAGGCGGTTTCCTTGGCATGTCTTGTTAAAGTAGAGATCGTGTACCCTTATTCCGGGATTCTCATCGATACGGGCGTGGGTAACCCAACCGCTTCTAGGACTCCTAGACTATAGGCAAGCCCAAACGGCCACGGAGAGGACGCTTGATATTCACCCTCTTTATAAAGGGACAAGGCTTTTATTTTTTCCCTCCCGTGCTCAATCAAATCCTTCCCCCACCTCAAGCTCAAACACCCAAAGTTCAGGTCAGGTGCTCCGAACCTTCAATCATGTCCGGATCTAGCCTTCAAGGCCGATGGATGCCTTCCTCCGTCACGGAAGAAGACATCAAAAAGTTGAGGGAGGCCAGATATCTGACCGCCGAGGTTTCGCATCGGCTGCCTACCCGAGGGCAGGCCGTCTGCTCCCCCGAACCCAACGAGAACGTCGTGTTCGTCTCCCACTTCCTTCGAGGTCTAGGCCTTGCTCTAGATCCTTTCGTCAGGGGTTTGATGTTTTATTACGGGCTAGATTTCCATGATCTAGCTCCGGACTCCTTTCTTCATATCACGACATTTATTGTCGTGTGTGAGGCCTTCCTCCGGGTTACCCCTCACTTTGGCCTGTGGCTCAAGACCTTTGAAGTAAAGCCGAAGATGATCGAGGGGCAACATGCAGCGTGCGGAGGTGCCTCAATATGCAAGATGACGGGAGCTCCATGGCCCAAAGGTTCCATTCCAGAGGTGTCTGAATTGTGGCAACAGGAGTGGTTCTACATCACGGCTCCTAGAAGTGCCAAGTGGGCGGCCGCTCCTGTTTTCCGCTCGGGCCCTCCACCACAACTGATGTCATGGATCAGCAGAGGTCTGAGCTGGGGTCTAGACAAGGACGTGCCTATACTGCAAAGCCGCATTCGAGATCTCTTCAATGGAGATTTTAGTTTGGTTGCGGTAATACAAGTTATGCTAGTTCGTCAAGTCCAGCCTTGCAAACGCCGGCCCCTTCGCTTGTGGGAGTTCAATCCCGAGGGACCACGTGTCATTCAAAATTTCCTCGGCCTGACGCATGAGGAGATGTACAAGTCATTCTTCGGACCTCAGGTAGAGTGTTCGGAAATCACTGAGGACGTGGGCCTGAGCAGTAACCGCGTCGCCGAACAAGTAAGGAATCTTCCGGCCAAACATACTATCTCTCATTTGTTACGAAGTTATTTCTAAGAGTTCGCTTTTTGACCAGGACTGGCTAACAAAGGCGAAGTTGATTCGGTGTTCGGCCCCCCTCCCTGAGGGTTTGGACAATCCGGTATTGGAAAAGATGCTCCAGGTCGCACCTTGCCCGGAGCCCTTGAAGGAAGATACTGGGGAGGATAACACGGGCGAATGCGGGCCCCCAACGCTGTCCATTCTAACCGAGGGAGCGAGCATCTCCATGAAGGAAGACGATCGGAGGAGGAAAAGGACTGCGCCCGAGGATTCGAAAGCCGAAGCTTCCAAACGGGAGAAGAAGTCTCCCACAGAGGGTCCTACCTTGGGGGGTGCTTTTGCCGCACAAAGTCCGCGGGGGGATCAATTCTCCAGCGAGTCGTAAGTGACCCGAAATACTTTAATAGTACATGTATGCCATCTTTTTCTTCTGAGAAAATAACCACCACATATATCTTTGTAGTTCGGGCCTTAGCCCCTCTCAAATGAGCTCGTCTTCCGGGGATTTTCTTCCAGAGATGATGGAGAGAAAAACGCCTCCTCCGGACTCCTCCGCTCCAGAAGTGGGCGACCCCGAAGTGTCGTCGCGGAGGGCCTCTCCGAGTCCGGTAAGGCCAGAAGACAATCCCATTGACCCCCGAAGCTCCCAGTGTCCGGCTCCCGAAGAGAGCAAACAAAAGAGTCCGGCACCGTCTGGTGTGCGATCGGATGTTCTGAGGGAGTTGGTGGGGCGAGCGGCCATCTCAGATGAACACCGTATGCTGATGAATACGGTGATGGAGAGAATCTCGTCCGCCGAAAGTGGATTGCATGAAGCTTTTATGAGTCTACTGACAGGCTTTGAGGTACGTAAAATAATGTATGATAGTCCTGCACATGCTAGGTGTGCCCTGTGTAGATAGTAGCCCCTGAGACTGGTTGTCGTCGGAAACGACGACGTACAGAGGATCATATTCCCAGGTAATAACCATACTGCCTCTATGTGCAGGTGATGGAAGCTCTGGTGGCTAGCCGGACTAGCAAGTTTCCCATTTAAAATGGCAGTTGGATGCGGCAGACGCCGACATCGAGCTTGTTAACAAAAGGCTTGACGAGGCACAGGGTAAGTGTCTGGTAAACGCCACATAGTAAGAGCAGCATGATGCCAGTATCTTTAATATGTTGTGACTGTAGATGGAGCTGCCACTGTTGAAGCCTTGCGGGCAGAACTTGCCCGAGCCAAGGAACAAGCGAGGTTTGGTAATGCGGCTGCTTTGAAGGCGACCGAAGAGTTGAAAGCCGAGAAGGCCGTGCATTGAGAGAGCCGAGATAAGATTGCCAAGATGGCCATACAATTAAAAGCCGCCGCCGACCGTTGTCGGGTTCTTGAAAAGGAAAACCTAGCGAAGGCATCGGACCTTGAGAAGGCTGCTGCGACGAGAAAAGACATCCGCTCTGCTATGAGGGCGAAGAAGGAGGAGCTACGGGAAGCCAGGGATATTGTAGATGGGAAATCTTTTATGTTGCGGAGGAAGTTCGGAGATCCACGGTATGCCCCTATGGATCGGCTGTGGAGTTGGCGGCGAGCGCTGTCGATGCGGCCAAGTACTTCCAGGGTCAGACGGACCATGAAGTGGACCAGCTGTTTTGGACACAATACCATTCTCCCGAGCGTCCGCTTTCATTGAGTGACCAATTAGTCGAATGGGCCGAACTGAATAGGTTGTCCGGACTCGCCATGAAGTCTGTTGTGGATCAGCTATGGCCGGAAAGGCCAAAACCGAACAACTATTTCAGCTTGGTGCAGCAGTTCCTTGACATGGTGCCGCGCATTAATGCGATGAAGAGGTCGGCGTGCATAGAGGGCTCACGGATGACCTTTGCCCGTGTTAAAGCATACTGGGCGGAGATGGATGCTACCACTCTTGCAGCGCGGGATTCAGCCATAGGCCGAATGGCTGCTGAGCACTACATTGAAGAAGTTCTTGAGGGTGCTCGTTTGATAGAGTCCCAGTGCTAAAAAAATATTATGTTTGAGTGATATGTAATATCATTGTAAGCGAAATGCTTTTATAAATTTTTATAAGGCTATTTTTATACTTTAGCCTGAAAGTAATATAATGCCTCCTGGGCGGCCGTTTATGTATACATGTGTATAACCTGAAAGATTGCAGCCGTCGGCTTCAACCCCCACGCATATAATGCGGAGGTGCTCGCAAAAAACACGCGTTCACACTTAACCCAACGTCTTGGTCCTATTAAGGAGGTGATAGCGGAGCGAGCGAGGCAACCGGACTATAATGCCTTAGCACTTTAACTTAGCCATAGGAGTTTGACAGTGGGGCTACTAGATAGCCCCTGGTGGCTCTGCACTCTCCTGATCCCGGGGTGCGTACATGCCTGGCCGGAAAACGGCCCTTCGTTAAGGCGGAGGAATTCTAACATTCCAACATGTCATCGAGTGGTTGACCAGTCTCACGCTATATCATGATAATCAGTTTTTGGCTTTCTCTACTGAGGTGCTCGTCCGGATGAACCAGGGCACAATCGCAGTAGTTCTCCTGGTGCTACCTTAGCCGGTAAAGCAGAACGTAAGGCACCAAAACACAGGAGCCGGGCAAACCCAACATTTGACCAAAGACAATGATTCGGAGCTGATGCATATAGGGCCAAACTCGCGATGCCGAACACTCCCTAAGGTATTCGGTCTTTGTGGTATAAACCGGGCCTAAATAATGGCCTTTGTAAGAAGCCCCTTGTGTCCAGGTACGTGCATTGTTCTGGCGTGGCCACATGCCAAGACGTCAGCATCCTTCACAACGGTGGATATGTATCAACAAGAGACAGTAAAAAAGGTTTACGCAGGGTCTTAATCTAAAAAGAATCCTTGGAGCGGGTCCCTGTTGCACGTCTGCGCCTGTGTCTCCGTTGTGCCGTATCCTGGACGAGTGTAGCACGATGATCGTCTGTAAAAGAGAGGAATTTAGGTGAAAAAGTTGTCGTTCAAAAAGATAGTTTTTAAAGAAACCATGTATAATTCAAGATGAGAAAAAATTGCCACTTGTCTATGCGCGTTGAGCCCCTTGTATTGACAAATAGGGGTGTGACCATTTATTCGGTATAAATAGCGGCGCCGGACTTGATTAGTTGTGTCTGAGGTCTTGACGTCCTTTGGGTGTGAGCCCTCGCATGGGTCGCGTGTTGTATTGTGAGTGGCGTTGTATGCCGCTCTGTGTTGGTAGAGGGGTCGTCTATCTGACCAGGTGGCTGCTTTGATGTTTGGTTGTGGGGGGTCTGAGGCCTCCTCATCAAATTCAGGTAGCAGCTTCCGCTTTGGGTAGCTCTTGGAGGGGCGATTGTCGCCGTACCTCGCTGCTGTGTTGAGTATTTTACTCCATCTGATTTGGAGTGTGTCTTGCGCAACCTTGAGCCTTTGCTTCTGCTTTTTAAGACTCCTCGCGGTGGCAACAAGCCTTTTACGGGCATTCTGCTGCTCCGGGTGCCTGTCTGGCGTTATGTCGTCCGGACTATTATCCTTTATAGAATTTGTTTGTTCGGTTTGATTATCCGGATTGCCGTTGTCTGGCAGTGGTTCGCCCTGCTCCAGCGCTGGGTCTGTGTGATCGTTATTTCTGTTGAGGCGGGATTTGGGGCGGCGCTTGCATCGCCGCTTTGACTGCTTCTCGAGGGAACAAGCCTTCGGTGCGTCCTTCCGCTCCTCGTCGTCATCTTTTGGTACGTGCACCATGTATACGTCATATGATGAGGTGGGCGTCCAGTGCCCTGTCGGCGGTGGTTCTTCTTCGCCTCCCACATCGTCGTCCATACCGTCGATGTTTACAGAGTCGAAGTCGAGCATGTTGGTTAAATCATCGATAGTGGCTACAAAGTGGGTGGTGGGTGGGCGTCGAATTTCTTCGTCTTCCGCATCCCAATCCTACTGGCCATGATCCGGGCAGGGCTCTCTTGACAAAGAGAGAGACTTTAGTGATTTCATAATATCGCCGAAGGACGGGTGCTGAAAGATGTTTGCGGCGGTAAACTCCATGATCCGCGCCCAATCGGATTCGATCAGCAGGGGCGCGGAAGGTTCGGAGTCCGGGGAGGAGTCCGGCTCCTTGGAGTCACGAGTCTCGCGGAGTGCGGGGCTGGTGTTCGGCTCGATCGTCGTTGGGATCGCAGCCCCCGAGGCGTCGTCCAACCACCCATCCTCGATCGGTGCAGTTGGCTCCGAATTAAGGGTCGAAGCCGATGCGGGTGCGGCCTCCAGGGCACTGTTCGGCGGCAGAGCTAGATCATGCCCGTCGTGATAGTGCGGCGCGCTCGGCAGTGGCTCGACTCCGTCGAAGATCAAGTCCCCGCGGATGTCAGCCGTGTAGTTTAAACTTCCAAAACTAACCTGATGGCCAGGGGCGTAGCTTTCGATCTGCTCCAGATGGCCAAGCAAATTAGCCTGCAGTGCAAAGCCGCCGAAGACAGAGATCTGTTCGGGGACACAAGTTTCACCCTGGACCGCATCACTATCGATGATAGTAGGAGCCATCAAGCCTGACGGCGACGACACAGAGGAACTCTCAATGAAAGCACCAATGTCGGTGTCAAAACTGGCGGATCTCGGGTAGGGGGTCCCAAACTGTGCATCTAGGCTGGACGGTAACAGGAGGCAAGGGACACGAAGTATTACCCAGGTTCGGGCCCTCTTGGTGGAGGTAAAACCCTACGTCCTGCTTGATTAATATTGATGATATGGGTAGTACAAGAGTAGATCTACCACGAGATCGGAGAGGCTAAACCCTAGAAGCTAGCCTATGGTATGATTGTTGTTCTGTATGTTATCCTATGGACTAAAACCCTCCAGTTTATATAGACACCGGAGAGGGTTAGGGTTACACAAAGTCGGTTACAATGGTAGGAGATCCACATATCCGTATCGCCAAGCTTGCCTTCCACGCCAAGGAAAGTCCCTCCCGGACACAGGACGAAGTCTTCAATCTTGTATCTTCATAGTCCAGGAGTCCGGTTGAAGGTACAGTCTCGTGGATACAGACTCCCTCAGGCCCTAAGATTGGATCTCGTGGATACAGAAAGTTGCGGAAGTGGAATTAGGTTTTTGGCTCTTGTTCTGATCGTTTGGGGGTACGTAGGTATATATAGGAGGAAGGAGTACGTCGGTGGAGCACCGAGCGGCCCACGAGCGGGGTGGGCGCGCCCCCCACCCTCGTGACCGCATATTTGACTCCTTGGAGTAGGGTCCAAGTCTCCTGGATCACATTCGGTGAGAAAATCACGTTCCCGAAGGTTTTATTCCGTTTGGACTCCGTTTGATATTCTGTTTCTCCGAAATACTGAAATAGGCAAAAAAACAGCAATTCTGGGCTGGGCCTCCGGTTAATAGGTTAGTCCCAAAAATAATATAAAAGTGGAAAATAAAGCCCAATATAGTCCAAAACAGTAGATAATATAGCATGGAGCAATCAAAAATTATAGATACATTGGAGATGTATCACCTGCCGGCGGCGCACCGTTCCTCCGGCCACCCTTCTTCTCCCTCACCGTGTACGGGTGAGACTAGCCTCCGAGGTAACCCTCCCTCCCTTCCTCCTTCCCGTCTCCTCTCATCCACTGACCTTATTCGTGGCCACCTCGAGAAATGGCCGTGGGATGAGATTTGGTAGATAATGAAGCGGATGGACTGTCAGATAGGAGAGATGGATCCATTCCCCTGTCTTTGTGATCAAATCATAGGAGAGAGAGGAGCTTCAGGCTGTTTCAATTTCAGAGATATACTGTACCACCTGGGTTGTGTTTAGTTGTTTGGGATTTGTTCCCCACAGGGAGTTGATCACCCTGTAGTTTGAGTGAAACCTATGTCTGCCACTTTAATTCTTGTTGGGGTTTATCCCCTATCCCTCCTAATCGCGGTCCACTTCATTGTTGTTCGGTTGGTCGGGGATTGAACAAAATCTGTACAGGAATACATTTAAATGTTGCACTAACTAAACATTCATCAATGAATTCAGTTTGTACAGCGAATGCTTGAAATATTCTGGGAATGGAGTGTAAGCATTGCATTGAGTACACATTCATCTGTGAATTCAGTTTCTACAGGGAATATTTGATACAAATATTCAAGGAATATAGTGTAAGCAAAGTTAGATATTATAGTTGAAGTTTCAGAAATACTCAAGAGTTTTGGGATTGTCAATATTCAAAGAAACAATTTTTTTAACGTGAGTGCACCATGACCAACACATAATAGTATCTCACTCAACGGTGTGACCTCCCCCAGCTTGAGTCTTTCCTTGTGTACCTGCAATCACAAACGTTGGCGATTTTTTTGCAACATTTATTATCGGCTACAAGTCACTGAAAAATGGGACATGGATTTGCACAAGGAAAAGGGTAAGTAATTCAGTCAATCATGATGACTAAAAAGTTGGTTGACCTAAGAAAAAGTCTACAAAGTCCTAGTACTCCTCCTCCCTTCTGTTTCTAAATGTGATCCCTTATTATCATATCCACTGATAAACTAATAACATTTAAGTTGGAGTATATTTTTAGTATAGAGTCCATGTATATATGGGAGTAAGACAACACAAGTGAGCATACTCAAAACAAGGACCCTAATTTGCAACATAAATATGAACATGTATGTACATGACTCTTCTAAGGTAATAATAGATTTCTGTCCAGGAATGGCGCACATCAATAATAAGAACAAGGAAAAGATTATATTCCTATAAAGCAAATGTACAAGAGTGTATACAGATCAAAGAATATTTTTGTGTATACTTGTATGGCATATGTTTAGAATACTTTTGCTTGTAGTGAACGGTCAGATCAAAGAATTCACGTTGTATGATATGGTTCTAGCTGTTTGGGACTAGCTGAACTTTGGCAGCTGCTGCCGGTGTTGTATCATGATGAAAACTCAATCGATCAACAATTCAATTGGACTATATGAACTTGCTAGCTACTGTCGTACAAGAGGTGACAGCTAGTTATACTATTTACTGCTTGTGATGTACTATGTGTTCACCGATTTTACCTAGCTGTACTATGTGTTCACAAATTTACTATCATTCTATGATGTTGGATGTCAAGTTTACCATTGTTAGGAAATAGTGTACAATCTGGTGTATAAAGTTCGCACATGAAACTTACTACTATATTGCTTCTGCGTGCAGGTTCGATGGATAATGAAAAAGTCACCGATCTGAAATTGTGGAGCCTAGTTTAAGTGATGAATTCATTAGTGTTATTTGCTATCTTTTGTTTTATGTCCATGTAATAACTAGGATAAGAAGATTTCTACGTGTGACTGTCGTAAAGTGTCAACACTTGATTCCAAATTGGTGTTGGTTGTTCTGTTTGCTACACATTCTCCGCCCCCTTCTTCACTAAGGCACAAATTGTATCACTCCTTTACAAAACTTTGAAATGTACCTGCTCATACTTTTTATACAAACATTCCATCAGACAAGGACAACCGCCCATCTGATCCCCAGCGAAGTCCTCCACCGCTACTGTTTGGCTCCTAGTCTTCCCCTCTGCTGCTCCTCTCCACGCTCTCATACTGCAGATCGCTGCTACTACTCTTTTTCACCTCCTACATATGCTGCAATTTTGAACTGAAGACAATTGTCTTACAATTTATTTATTTTGAAAACTAAAAATTACTACGTTTTGGGAACTCATCATAAAATTTGAGAAAAAATCAATAATCATATTTATATATCAAGTATGAGCAGGTACATTTCAAAGTTTTTGTAAATACCCCCTTCGGTCCTTTTTACAGTGCATATAAAAATGGTCTCAAGTCGAACTTCATAAAGTTTGACCATTTTATATGAAAAAATATATCAAGATCTATAATACTAAAGTTATACAATAGGAAGACTAAATTCATGACGCATCTAATTGTATTAATTTTGTAATGTGAATGTTGTTATTTTTTCTATAGAGTTGGTCAGACTTTATGAAATTTGAATTCAGACAAATCTTATATGTGGAGTAAAAAGGACCGGAGGGAGTATCTTCTTCCCCTGGCCCACGAATAGTTATTTGGTAGTCGGCTGTCCAACAGTATTTCCATCCATTCAAAACAAATTAGAATGAACCGGATGAATTTAACCAAACACGATGGAAATCACTAAAGTTTGTATATAATTTACATAAAACGGACGACATTTGTCCATTTAACTAAAAACTTAAAAAAACTAGGCTAACTTATAGCGGAGGTGTCCTTGTATGCGTGACCACCCAGGCAGGCCACACCATTGTTGTCATGTCGTCGTCGTTGGGGTAGTCCTTCCAGCGGCGGAAGGGTGCCGAGGCACGACAACCCTTCCCGACCGCGGCCTGGCGCTTGGGGAGGAGCCGCTCCGCTTCTCATGCACCACTCCTTACCGACTGCCTCGCCGCCCTTTCCTCAGCCGACACGATGCCTACTTAACGGACTTGCCGCGTTGCACCACTCCTATCATGCCGCCTGCCTCAGCCCCTCTCCTATGCCGACATGATAGCCCATGACAAGGAATCGGCACCGCCGTGGCCACTTAGGTAGTGGAGGTGAACGCGCGTCTTCGCGATCACCGGTGGTGCATCCTTCTTGAAGGAATTGCCACGTTGCACCACTATTGCCGCGCCTCCTGCTTGGCTGCTCTCTCCTCATCCGACACGAAGCCCCGCGACGAGGAGTCGACGTTGCCTCGACCCCATGGTAGTGGAGGACATGGTTGTGTGCCTTGCGATTGTCGGTGGCACCTCCTCCTTGACGGACTTGCAGTGTTGCGCCACTCCTGCTGTACTGCCTGCCTCACCTGCCTCTCCTCTGCTGGCACGATGGACCGCGACGAGGAGTCGACGCTTCCGCGACCACTGAGGTAGTGGAGGAGGTGATCGTACGTCTTTGCAATCATCGGCAACACCTCCTCCTTGGCGGACTTGCTGTGTTGCACCACTCCTACCGCGCCGCCCACTTCGACGCCTTCTCCTCAGCCAACACGATGGCCCGTGACAAGAAGTCAGCCCTGCTACAACCACCGAGTTAGTGGAGGATATGGCTGCATGCCTTTGCGAATGCCGGCGACACCTCCTCCTTGATGGACTTGTCACAGTGCGCCACTCCTACCGCGGAGCCTGCCTCGTCGCCCTCTCCTTAGGCGACATGATGGACCGTGAAAAGGAGTTGGCCCCACAATGGCCACCGAGGTAGTGGAGGATATGGCCGTGCGCTTTCGCTGTAACGCCCATGATGCGGCTATATCTCCCACGTGCTGAAGCATGACTTAGAGGCATAACCTCATTGTGAGCAATGTCGCAAGTGGGGTAATCTTCACACAACCCATGTAATGAATAAGGAAAAGAGGTACATAGTTGGCTTATACTCGCCACGTCACAAAATAGCATAAATATATCATTACAATCATCCAGATACAATCAAGGTCTGACTACGGAACCAAAATAAAGACAACCCCAAATGCAAGAAAGTCCCCGATCGCCCCAACTGGGCTCCACTACTGATCGTCTGGAAAGGAAATGTAGTATCATCCCGAGTCCTCATCGAACTCCCACTTGAGCTCAGTCGAATCTCCTGGAGCGGTATCATCGGTCCTTGCATCTGGTTTTTGAAGTAATCTGTGAGTCATGGGGACTCAGCAATCTCACACCCTCGCGATCAAGACTATTTAAGCTTATAGGTAGGTAAAAGGTATGAGGTGGAGCTGCAGCAAGTACTAGCATATATGGTGGCTAACATACGCAAAAGAGAGCGAGAAGAGAAGGCAAGGGCATGATCGATAAACTATGATCAAGAGGTGATCCTAGAACAACCTACGTTCAAGCATAACACGAGACCGTGTTCTCTTCCCGGACTCCGCCGAAAAGAAACAATCACAGCCACACACTCTGTTGATTCATTTTAATTAAGTTAAGTTTCGGGTTTTCTATAACCGGACATTAATAAATTCCCATCTGCCCATAACCGCGGGCACAGCTTTCGAAAGTTCAAATCTCTTCAGGGGTGTCCCAACTTAGCCGATCACAAGCTCTCACGGTCAACAAATGATATTCCTTCTGCCAAGACAACCAAATCAGACTCGGAATCCCGGTTACAAGACATCTCGACAATGGTAAAACTAAACCAGCAAGGCCACCCGAATGTGCCGACAAATCCCGATAGGAGCTGCACATATCTCGTTCTCAGGGCACAACGGATGAGACTAGCTACGAGTAAAACCAACCCTCAAGTTTCCCCGAGGTGGCCCCGCAGGCAGCTCAGTTTGGACCAAGACTCAGAGGAGCACTGGCCCGGGGTTTTTAAATAAAGATGACCCTTGAGTCCGCGGAACCCAAGGGAAAAAGAGGCTAGGTGGCGAATGGTAAAACCAAGGTTGGGCCTTGCTGGAGGAGTTTTATTCAAGGCGAACTATCGAGGGGTTCCCATTATAACCCAACCGTGTAAGGAACGCAAAATCAAGGAACATAACACCGGTATGACGGAAACTAGGGCGGCAAGAGTGGAACAAAACACCAGGCATAAGGCTGAGCCTTCCACCCTTTACCAAGTATATAGATGCATTAAGATAGACAAGATATAATAGTGATATCCCAACAATAAACATGTTCCAACATGGAACAAACTCCAATCTTCACCTGCAACTAGCAACGCTATAAGAGGGACTGAGCAAAGCGATAAAATAGCCAAAAAATGGTTTGCTAGGACAAGGTGGGTTAGAGGTTTGACATGGCAATATGGGATGCATGATAAGCAAGTGGTAGGTATCGTAGCATAGGCATAGCAAAAGAGCGAGCATCTAGCAAGCAAAGATAGAAGTGATTTCGAGGGTATGGTTATCTTGCCTGCAAAGTTCTCTGAGTTGACGTTAGCTTGATCCTCGTAAGCGTACTCAACTGGTTCCTCGATCACGTACTCGTCTCCCGGCTCTACCCAAAGCAAGAACACAAGCAAAGGGAACCACAATCAATCATGTGCAAAGCACAAACAACATGATGCAAAACATGGCATGATATGCGGGATGTGATATGCAATTCATATGCATGTTTCGGAAAGGAAAGATTGAACCTTGCGTCAACTAGGAAAACCAAGAGTTCCACTGGAAAGGGGAGTTGATTTCGGTCGAAATCGATATAAAGATCACCGGAATCGGATGCACGGTTTGCAAATGGCAAGCAAAACAAAAATGGCACCGATCTGCGATTAACAGCACGAGGCCATCTAAATGCATCAAGAACAACAAGCTACTGCACTCGAACATAACAACAAAGCACATGGCAGTGATCCACTCAAGATGCTTGACAAAAGATGAACACTGAGCTACGGCTAATTCACTAAATAGCAGGTTCAAACAAGCATGGCAAAAGTGCAAAAGATATCAGGTTTCAGACTTGGTGACAATAACATGTTAGGAATTTAACATCAGGAAGCAATGTTTAGAGCAAGATAACAACATGCTACAGTAACATATCATGGAAAAGCAAGGCATTGCATGAAGCTACTCAAAGCATACAACAAAAGTCTCTTACTGACCATAATCCAAAAGGGATCAGAAAATACAATGGCGACCATGTGAACATAGCAACTTTCGTTAACAGATTCAGACTTAGTAGAAAACTGGAATCATGGCAAAACAGATATCAAGTAGGCATGTTTGCGAGCTCGATGCACTCACCACAAGGCATTGCATGGCAAACTAAGCATACACCCAGCAAGTAGACATGGCATAGAAGCTAAACATGGCAAGAACAACCTCATAGCATGCATGGATCAACTACAACAACCTCGACAACAATGCTTAACACGTAAGCATTCTGCTAGGAACATTTTATAGCAAAAGTAGAGCTTGATTGATTCAAGCTAGGTTGCTCCATAATTGCAAACAAAAACATGGATGGATAGAGCACAACAATATCTACAAAACATCCTTACTGATCATGCTCAAAAGAGGCATGGATCACTCTGTAGCAACAAGAATACATGGCATAAAAATATTAACAGGACAAAGACTTAGAAGAATTCTAAGTCCCGGAAATCAGCAATATTACGAGAGCTACTTTGCATGCTTGTGCTAGTCACCACAAAGATCACAAAAATACATGGCATACACCCCTGTAAAGATGGCATGGCATACATCAAAACACATGTAGGGCTCAAGTTCAAAGGAGGCACACATCAATCATGGCAAAAATCACAAATGTCCAATCTCTGATAAGAATCTGAAACTAACATTGCATAGCACTCTTGCAACAACATTTAGGGCATCAAGATGAACTCAAATGAACATTGTGCAATGGAATGAAATGAAGTACTCGTTGAGACGAACAATTTGATATGCTACACGCCCAAAACGGAGCCACAGGTGCAGAGTTATGATGCGATGAAGAATGCAAAAAATACTGGAACTAGGGCAAAAGTCAACCCTAAACCGATATGGATCTGGATTTGCACGTTCTTCGAGGTTCGTCGGATGGGGCTCGTCGGAGACGTGCCGGAGTCAAGGGAGAGGGGCGGTGCCACCGGATCCGGCGACGAGGGCAGGGCGGCGAGTCGGTGACCCGCCGCGCCGCACGACGACGGTGGCAGCGGCGGCCGGCGACGAGGCGGCGAGGGGCGGCGCACGGCGATGGCGGCGGCTTATGACGGCGAGCTGCGCGGCGAAGGCGGACGGGCGGCGTTCCCGCGCGCTCTCCCGTGGGCGGCGGCGGCGGAGAGGCAGGCCTCGGCGGCGGTGACGTGGCGGCGCGGGATTGGCTGAGGCGGTGGGGCGGACGCGTCTGGTCCGTTCCGGACGTGTCCGGTGGCGCGGGGAGCGGATTTTTAGGGTTAGGGTAGGAAGGGATCCGGGAATTTCGGAGGGGGTCTATATTTATAGGTAGAGGGAGCTAGGAGGCTCCAAATTGAGCACGGTTTGCAGCCACACGATCGGGATCAAACGACCTAGATGATGGAGGGGGTTTAGGTGGGTTTTGGGCTACTTTGGAGAGGTGTTGGGCTGCAACACACACGAGGCCTTTTCGGTTCCTCGGTTAACCGTTGGAGTATCAAACGAAGTCCAAATGGCACGAAATTTGACAGGCGGTCTACCGGTAGTAAAACAAGACCGCTTGGCAAGTCTCGGTCCAATCCGAGAACGTTTAACACCCACACACAAAAAGAGGTAAAAGGGGACACCGGAGGACATAGGAGCGCCGGAATGCAAAACGGACAACGGGGAAAATGCTCGGATGCATGAGACGAACACGTATGCTAATGCGATGCACATGATGACATGATATGAGATGCATGACAAAGACAAAAGCAACACGAAGACAAAAACCCGACAACCAAGAAATATCATAACTTAGTGCCGGAAATGGCAAGGGTTGGAATACAAATATGGCAAGTTACATACGGGGCGTTACAAAACTCCACCACTACGAAAGGATCTCGTCCCAAGAACTAGGACTGGAAAAACTCCGTATATTCGGAACGGAGGTGGTCCTTGCGTTCCTAGGTGGCTTCACGGTCGGAATGATGTGACCACTTGACTTTCAGGAATTTGATAGGCTTGTTGCGAGTCTTGCGCTCAGTTTCTTCGAGAATAGCAACGGGGTGCTCATGATAAGACAGGTCTTCTTGGAGATCAATCTCTTCAAATTTGATGGTGCGGTCAGGAGTCTTGAAACACTTGCGGAGCTAAGACACGTGAAACATGTCGTGCATGTTTGCAAAGTTGGATGGAAGCTCAAGTTGGTAGGTGAGATCGCCTCTTTTGCCGATGATCTTGAAAGGACCCACGTATCTAGGGGAAAGCTTCCCTTTCATACCGAAGCGACGAGTACCTTTCATTGGAGAGACGCGGAGGTAGACATGGTCTCCGATCTCGAAAGCCAAGTCACGATGCTTGCTATCATAGTAACTCTACTGGCGCGATTGCGCGGCTTTGAGATTTTCATGAATGACTTTGCACATTTCTTCAGCCTCTGTGATCAAGTCATTGCCAAGAAGTTGGCGTTCACCAGTCTCTGACCAGTTAAGAGGAGTACGGCACTTCCTGCCATAGAGAATTTTGAATGGGGCCTTGCCCGAACTCGCTTGGAAGCTGTTGTTGTAGGAGAACTCGGCATATGGAAGACAATCTTCCCACTTCATACACAAAGAGATGACACAAGCCCTGAGCATATCTTCAAGAATTTGATTGACTTGCTCGACATGGCCACTGGTTTGAGGATGAAAGGCTGTGCTGAAGAGAATGTTGGTGCCCATGGCCCTCTGAAAAGAATCCCAAAACTTAGAGGTGAAGATGCTACCACGATCTGAAGATATCAACTGCGGAATGCCGTGCAGAGAGACAATCCTGGAGGTATATAGCTCTGCCAACTGAGCTGCTGTGATAGATTCTTTGATAGGAAGAAAATGAGCCACTTTGGTGAGCTTGTCGATGACAACGAAGATAGCATCATTGCCATGCTTGGACTTTGGAAATCCAGTCACGAAGTCCATCTCAATATGGTCAAACTTCCATTCTGGAATGGCAAGAGGTTGGAGGAGACCAGCTGGTCGTTGATGTTCTGCTTTCACTCTTCTGCAGACATCACATTCATTCACGAACTGAGCAATCTTGTGCTTCATTCGAGTCCACCAATACGACTACTTGAGGTCATGGTACATCTTTGTACTTCTAGGGTGAATAGAGAGGAGTGAATTGTGAGCCTCGTTCATAATGACTTTAGAAGGTCACCTTTAGGCACAACAATGCGATCCTCGAATAATAGAGTATCCTTGTCATCAAGTCGATAGCACTTGTACTTGGGTTGAATCTTGGCAATCCCAATCTTCACCTTCTTCACCATAGCATCAAGAAGTTGAGCCTCACGAATATGATCTTCCAAAGTAGGAGAGACTTGGAGGTTGGCAAGGAACCCTTGAGGAACAACTTGGAGATTGAGTTTGCGGAAAGCTTCACAAAGCTCTGGTTGGTATGGCTTGATAATCAAACTGTTGAAGTAAGCCTTTCTACTCAATGCGTCAGCAATTACATTGGCCTTGCCTGGAGTGTACTCGATACTCGGATTATACTCTTGAATCATTTCGACCCAATGAGTCTGTCTAAGGTTGAGGTTTGGCTGAGTGAAGATGTACTTGAGACTCTTATGATCAGTGAAGATGTCCACTTTCCTTCCCAACAAGAGATGTGTCCATGTTAAAAGAGCATGGACAACTACCGCCAACTCGAGGTCATGAGTGGGGTAGTTCTTTTCGTTGGGCTTCAACTGACGAGAGGTATAGGCCACAACTTTCTTCTCTTGCATCAACACTGCACCAAGACCTTGAAGGGAAGCATCATAGAAGACCTCGAATGGTTTGGATTCATCAGGAGGAGTCAGAACTGGAGCAGTGACTAACTTCTCTTTGAGGGTGTTGAAAGCGATGTCACATTCAAGCGACCAGACATACTTCACATGCTTCTGGAGAAGGTTGGAAAGAGGCTTCGCGATCTTTGAGAAGTTCTCAATGAACCTTCGACAATAGCTTGCGAGACCAAGGAAGCTGCGGAGTTGCTTCATGTTCTGAGGTGGTTCCCAATTCACAATTGCAGACACCTTCTCAGGATTAACAGCTATGCCCTTGGCGGAGATGATATGCCCAAGGTAGAGAACCTCATCGAGCCAAAACTCGCACTTAGAAAACTTCGCATAGAACTGATGTTCTCTGAGTTTATCCAGCACCAATCTCAAATGC
This sequence comes from Triticum urartu, assembly GCF_003073215.2. Taxonomy (NCBI): domain Eukaryota; kingdom Viridiplantae; phylum Streptophyta; class Magnoliopsida; order Poales; family Poaceae; genus Triticum; species Triticum urartu. The sequence continues at coordinate 553,702,314 of NC_053024.1, read as the reverse complement.
TTGGCATGATCCTCCTTGTTCTTGTAAAAGACCAAAATGTCATCAAGGTAGACAAAGACGAAGTCATTTGTGTAGGCATTGAAGATGAAGTTCATCATGCGAGAGAATGTTGGAGGTGCATTGACGAGGCTGAAAGACATGACCGTGTATTCATATGAACCATAGCTTGTTCTGAATGCTGTCTTGGGGATATCTTCTTCACGAATGCGAATCTGATGATAGCCCATACGGAGATCAAGCTTGGAGAATACTTGAGCACCTTTGAGTTGTTTGAAAAGCTCATTGATGTTAGGAAGTGGGTACTTGTTCTTTATGGTCTTCTTGTTCAATGGACTGTAGTCGACACAAAGTTGGTTCATTCCATCCTTCTTCTTGACAAAAAGAACACCACAACCCCATGGAGAAGAACTTGGTCGGATGAGACCCATATGCTCTTGAATATCGAGTTGTTTCTTCATCTCCTTCAACTCTTTAGGTCCAAGCTTGTAAGGACGTTTGCAAACAGGTTCCGTGCCAGGCTCAAGATCGATGACGAATTCAACTGGCCGGTGAGGAGGCATTCCTGGAAGCTCTTCTGGAAAGACGTCTTGATATTCGCAAACGACTGGAATCTGAGAAATGGCATCCAACTCGCCCTTCTCATTGAGATAAAATAGTCGGATGGTATTATCACGAGCGGCAAAGACGATTACATCCTTAGACGAATGTGTCAATTGAATCTGTCTGGCGGCACAATCAAGCTGAGCTTTGTGCTTGGAAAGCCAGTCCATTCCGAGAATAAGATCAATATCCGAGTTACCAAGGACCATTGGAGAAGCCAGAAACTTGAAGTCACCCATCATGATAGAAACATCCAGAACCATCATGCTAGAACTCAAACGCTTAGCCGGAGAAACAACTTGCAATGCTTTAGGTAATGCCTTAGTGCCAAAGTTGTGCTCCGATGCAAATGGGAATGACATGAAAGAATGCGATGCACCAGAGTCAAAAAGAACTTTTGCAAGAATATTGTTAACAGGAAGGTTACCCATGATCACATCTGACGAGTCCTCTGCCTGAGTTGCGTTCATCATGTTGACCTTGGCATGCTTGGGATTATGCTTGACCACTGCGGTACTAGCAGATCTCACGGGAGGGGGAGGAGGAAGACGCCTCTGATTGAAGCATTTGTTGGCATAGTGACCCTTCTGCTGACACTTGTTGCACGTGACCTCTGAAAGCGGGCAGTGATACGTAGCACTTGATCTTGGAGCATGAGATGAAGTCTTGTTCGGAAAACCTGGGTTGGGTGGGTGGGAAGATCCATTGCCACCTTTGCTCTTCTGTTGATAAGGCTGACGGAACGGAGGAGGAGGAGGCAACCAATACTTTTGCTGCTTAGTTGCCACTTGAGTTGAGGAAGAAGGAGTTGCATCCCTGACTCGTTTCTTGGAAGCATCACACTTGAGCTGAGCAGTCTCTTGTTTCAGTGCCATATTGTAGAACTCATCGTACTTCCGCGGCTCAAAAAGCACAAGAGCTAGTTGGATATCTTCTCTGAGGCCACCTCTGAACTGATAAATCATGCTCTTCTCGTCAGGGATGTCTTGCTTAGCGAAACGAGCGGGCTTCTGGAACATGATGTTGTACTGGTAAACAGACAAGCTGCCTTGCTTCAGATTGCGGAACTCCTCACGCTTGTTCTCAACAACACTCTGAGGAATGTGGTGAGCTTTGAAGTCTTGACGGAATTCATCCCAGGTAATCACACGACCTCCTCTGGAATCTTTGTACTGCTAATACCATTCTGCAGCTTGGTCTTTGAGTTGGAACGAGGCAAACTTGACAAAGTCCTCAGGCCTGACGTTGCTGCACTCGAAATGCTTGCAGATATCCATGAGCCAATCATCAGCGTCTGTTGCCTCGACACAGTTACTGAAGGTCTTTGGCTGGTTAGCGAGGAACTAGTTGAGTGTAGCAAACTAATTCTGATTGTTGCCATGGCCTTGATTCCCTTGGTTGCGCTCTTGCAAGAGTTGCATAATCATCTGCGTGTTTGCATTGGTAGCGGCCATCACAGCTTGCCATGCCTTCGGAGGTGGAGGTGGTGGCGGCGGTTCAGGATTCTGACGCGTTGGAGGAGCCATCCTAAAGAGGGTGACATCCGTTAGCATCTTGATAGACAAATATTCAAGCTGAATCAAATGGATCGAAATTGCAGCATATAGTCTTAACATCCAAACAAAATGAACGAATGCAATCCAATTGAAATGGTCACACTTCCATAAATTGAGAAGCCACTTAGATAGAGGTAGAAGAATAAAACAACAAGGTACGGACAAGAACAAATACTTGGTAAGGATTACCCAATCACAAACCAAATATCTGCGGAAGAAATACTAGAGCTACATGAATTCCCACCTATGAAACTCCCGAAATTTTCCCGATCGTGCAATCAGGTGTTGGGGATACAGGGGAAGCATAATATCTCACCCAAAGCTAGCAAATCCTACATCCAGTTGTATCCATCCTTCAACACATAACCAAAAAACCTTAGGAAATCATTTGCCTCAACCTTCGAAAAGCATCTGTTATACGAGTTATGGCAATACTCCCGAACTCCCGCCAAAGTACTGGGTGGCGTCGAGGTTATCTCACCAACAACTGCATAAAAGAGATTATCGATGTCGGCGAAACTCAGGTATTCCAGAATTGCAATGATAAAATTGTGATGACAACACCTCGGAGCTCAACTCCCCGAGACACTGCCACAAACCCTATATGTCAGGAGGCACCAAGAACAATGTTCTCGTCACAAATCCATCGGAACGATTCCAAGATACCCGCGTGATCCTAATTTTTTTTAGTGAAATTTGAGAAGAGAAGAGTCAAAACTCTACGTCAGGATGCCTCACCAGAGCGACGAAGGGACTGAGGAGTAAAAAGAATCCTACTCTCTGATATATATATAATCCTAAATGACTCAAAACATTTTTCTAGACTCAACAACGCCAGCGATTCGATCAAGCAGGGGGGCTCCTAAGTCGGGGAAGGCTCTGATACCAACTTGTAACGCCCACGATGCGGCTATATCTCCCACGTGTCGAAGCACGACTTAGAGGCATAACCGCATTGTAAGCAATGTCGCAAGTGGGGTAATCTTCACACAACCCATGTAATGAATAAGGAAAAGAGGTACAAAGTTGGCTTACACTCGCCACGTCACACAATAGCATAAATATATCATTAAAATCATCCAGATACAATCAAGGTCCGACTACAGAACCAAAATAAAGACAACCCCAAATGCAACAAAGTCCCCGATCGCCCCAACTGGGCTCCACTACTGATCGTCTGGAAAGGAAACGTAGTATCGTCCCGAGTCCTTATCGAACTCCCACTTGAGCTCAGTCGAATCTCCTAGAGCGGTATCATCGGTCCCTGCATCTGGTTTTTGAAGTAATCTATGAGTCACGGGGACTCAACAATCTCACACCCTCGCGATCAAGACTATTTAAGCTTATAGGTAGGTAAAAGGATGAGGTGGAGCTTCAGGAAGCACTAGCATATATGGTGGCTAACATACGCAAAAGAGAGCGAGAAGAGAAGGCAAAGGCACGATCGATAAACTATGATCAAGAGGTGATCCTAGAACAACCTACGTTCAAGCATAACACGAGACCATGTTCTCTTTTCGGACTCCGCCGAAAAGAAACCATCACGGCCACACACTCTGTTGATCCATTTTAATTAAGTCAAGTTTCGGGTTTTCTACAACCGGACATTAACAAATTCCCATCTGCCCATAACCGCGGGCACGGCTTTCGAAAGTTCAAATCCCTACAGGGGTGTCCCAACTTAGCCCATCACAAGCTCTCACAGTCAATGAAGGATATTCCTTCTCCCAAGACAACCCGATCAGACTCGGAATCCCGGTTACAAGACATCTCGACAATGGTAAAACTAAACCAGCAAAGCCACCCGAATGTGCCGGCAAATCCCGATAGGAGCTGCACATATCTCGTTCTCAGGGCACAACGGATGAGACTAGCTACGAGTAAAACCAACCCTCAAGTTGCCCGAGGTGGCCCCGCAGGCAGCTAAGTTTGGACCAACACTCAGAGGAGCAATAGCCCAGGGGTTTAAAATAAAGGTGACCCTTGTGTCCGCGGAACCCAAGGGAAAAAGAGGCTAGGTGGCGAATGGTAAAACCAAGGTTGGGCCTTGCTGGAGGAGTTTTATTCAAGGCAAACTATCGAGGGGTTCCCATTATAACCCAACCGTGTATGGAACGCAAAATCAAGGAACATAACACCGGTATGACGGAAACGAGGGCGGCAAGAGTGGAACAAAACACCAGGCATAAGGCCGAGCCTTCCACCCTTTACCAAGTATATAGATGCATTAAAATAGACAAGATATAATAGTGATATCCCAACAATAAACATGTTCCAACAAGGAACAAACTCCAATCTTCACCTGCAACTAGCAATGCTATAAGAGGGGCTGAGCAAAGCGGTAACATAGCCAAAACAACGGTTTTCTAGGACAAGGTGGGTTAGAGGTTTGACATGGCAATATGGGAGGCATGATAAGCAAGTGGTAGGTATCGTAGCATAGGCATAGCAAAAGAGCGAGCATCTAGCAAGAAAAGATAGAAGTGATTTCGAGGGTATGGTCATCTTGCCTGCAAAGTTCTCTGAGTTGACGTTAGCTTGATCCTCGTAAGCGTACTCAACTGGTTCCTCGATCACGTACTCGTCTCCCAGCTCTACCCAAAGCAAGAACACAAGCAAAGGGAACCACAATCAATCACGTGCAAAGCACAAAGAACATGATGCAAAACATTGCATGATATGCGGGATGTGATATGCAATGCATATGCATGTTTTGGAAAGGAAAGATTGAACCTGACCTCAACTTGGAAACCCAAGAGTGCCACTAGAAAGTGGAGTTGATTTCGGTCGAAATCGATATAAAGATCATTGGAATCGGATGCACGGTTTGCAAATGGCAAGCAAAACAAAAATGGCACCGATCTGCGATTAACAGCACGAGGCCATCTAAATGCATCAAGAACAACAAGCTACTGCACTCTAACATAACAAAAAAGCACATGGAAGTGATCCACTCAAGATGTTTGAAAAAATATGAACACTGAGCTACGGCTAATTCACTCAATAGCAGGTTCAAACAAGCATGGCAAAAGTGCAAAAAATATCAGGTTTCAGACTTAGTGACAATAACATGTCAGGAATTTAACATCAGGAAGCAATGTTTAGAGCAAGATAACAACATGCTACAGGAACATATCATGGCAAAGCAAGACTTGGAATGAAGCTACTCAAAGCATACAACAAAAGTCCCTTACTGACCAAAAGCCAAAAGGGATCAGAAAATACAATGGCAACCATGTGAACATAGCAACTTTTGTTAACAGATTCAGACTTAGTAGAAAACTGGAATCATGGCAAAACAGATATCAAGTAGGCATGTTTGCGAGCTTGATGCACTCACCATAAGGCATTGCATGACAAACTAAGCATACACCCAGCAAGTAGACATGGCATAGAAGCTAAACATGGCAAGAACAACCTCATAGTATGCATCGATCAACTACAACAACCTCGGCAACAATGCTTAACACGTAAACATTCTGCCAGGAACATTTAATAGCAAACGTAGAGCTCGATTGAGTCAAGCTAGGGTGCTCCATAATTTCAAACAAAGACATGTATGGATAGAGCACAACAATATATACAAAACATCCTTACTGATCATGCTCAAAAGAGGCATGGATCACTCTGTAGCAACAAGAATACATGGCATAAAAATATTAACAGGACAAAGACTTAGAAGAATTTTAAGTCCCTGAAATCAGCAACATTACGAGAGCTACTTTGCATGCTTGTGCTATTCACCACAAAGATCACAAAAATACATGGCATACACCCCTGTAAAGATGGCATGGCATACTTCAAAACACATGTAGGGCTCAAGTTCAAAGGAGGCACACATCAATCATGGCAAAAATGACAAATGTCCAATCTCTGATAAGAATCTGAAACTAACATTGCATAGCACTCTTGCAATAGCATTTAGGGCATCAATATGAACTCAAATGAATATGGTGCAATGGAATGAAATGAAGTACTCGTCGAGACGAACAATTTGATATGCTACACGCCCAAAACGGAGCCACGGGTGCAGAGTTATGATGCGATGAAGAATGCAAAAAATACTGGAACTAGGGCAAAAGTCAACCCTCAACCGATCTGGATCTGGATCTGCATGCTCTTCGAGGTTCGTCGGTGGGGGCTCACCGGAGAAGCGCCAGAGTCGAGGGAGAGGGCGGTGCCACCGGATCTGGCGATGGCGGCCGGCGACGAGGGCAGGGCGGCGAGGCGGTGGCCGAGCGGCGCGGCGCACGGCGACGGTGGCAGCGGCGGCCGGCGACGAGGCGGCGAGGGGCGGCGCACGGCGATGGCGGCGGCTTATGACGGCGAGCTGCGCGGCGAAGGCGGACGGGCGGCGTTCCTGCGCGCTCTCCCGTGGGCGGCGGCGGAGGAGTGGCGGGCCGCGGAGGCCTGATTCGGGCCCTGCGGGCCTCGGCGGCGGCGGGACGGCGACGGTGACGTGGCGGCGCGGGATTGGCTGAGGCGGCGGGGCGGACGCGTCTGGTCCATTCCGGACGTGTCCGGCGGCGCGGGGAGCGGATTTTTAGTGTTAGGGTAGGAAGGGATCCGGGAATTTCGGAGGGGGGCCTATATTTATAGGTAGAGGGAGCTAGGAGGCCCCAAATTGAGCACGGTTTGTGGCCACGCGATCGTGATCGAACGACCTAGATGATGGAGGGGGTTTAGGTGGGTTTTGGGCCACTTTGGAGAGGTGTTGGGCTGCAACACACACGAGGCCTTTTCGGTTCCTCGGTTAACCGTTGGATTATCAAACGATGTCCAAATGGCACGAAACTTGACAGGCGGTCTACCGGTAGTATACCAAGGCCGCTTGGCAAGTCTCGGTGCAATCCGAGAACGTTTCACACCCGCACACAAAAAGAGGTAAAAGGGGACACCGGAGGACATAGGAGCACCGGAATGCAAAACGGACAACGGGGAAAATGCTCGGATGCATGAGACGGACACGTATGCTAATGCGATGCACATGATGACTTGATATGAGATGCATGACAAAGACAAAATCAACACGAAGACAAAAACCCGACAACGAGGAAATATCATAACTTAGTGCCGGAAACGGCAAGAGTTGGAATACAAATATGGCAGGTTACATACGGGGTGTTACAACACTCCACCACTACGAAAGGATCTCGTCCCGAGATCTAGGACTAGAAAAACTCCGGATATTCGGAACGGAGGTGGTCCTTGCATTCGCAGGTGGCTTCGCGGTCAGAATGATGTGACCACTTGACTTTCAGGAATTTGATAGACTTGTTGCGAGTCTTGCGCTCAGTTTCTTCGAGAATAGCAACGGGATGCTCATGATAAGACAGGTCTTCTTGGAGATCAATCTCTTCAAAGTTGACAGTGCGGTCAGGAGTCTTGAAACACTTGCGGAGCTGAGACATGTGAAACATGTCGTGCACATTTGCAAAGTTGGATGGAAGCTCAAGTTGATAGGCGAGATCGCCTCTTTTGCCGATGATCTTGAAAGGACCCACGTATCTAGGGGCAAGCTTCCCTTTGATACCGAAGCGACGAGTACCTTTCATTGGAGAGACGCGGAGGTAGACATGGTCTCTGATCTCGAAAGCCAAGTCATGATGCTTGCTATTGTAGTAACTCTTCTGGCGCGATTGCGCGGCTTTGAGATTTCACGAATGACTTTGCACATTTCTTCAGCCTCTGTGATCAAGTCATTGCCAAGAAGTTGGCGTTCACCAGTCACCTCAGCGAACACGATGGTTATGTGCTGGTAAAGGCGACTCCTTAGGCGGCGCCCAATCTGGACGGCATGGTTGCCCGCGGGGACAACTAGTGATCTTGGATATGATGGACGACGACAATTGTACATGTGGGTCGTAACATGCAAGCTAGGAATTTTTTTGTTTTTGTATTAACTTTTTCTATTGTTTGAGCATTAGTATTCATTTTTTACTTCACTCATATTGCACATAGTTTGTACAAACATAGAAGAAACACGTTCTACTTGCACAAATATATGTACGAGTGCCCGTCACGGGCTAGATGATAATAAGAAAATTTATAATTTGTTTGGCTTCAAATTGTTAGACACCCTCGTAATCTATTTATTTTTGGTTTCACACCAATTTTTACCTTTCCCTCCATTTTGTCCCGCCAATAGCGAACAAAAAAATAATAATAATCGTGATACATCTCCAACGTATCTATAATTTTTGATTGTTCCATGCTATTATATTATCTGTTTTGGATATTAATGGGCTTTATTTTACACTTTTATATTATTTTTGGGACTAACCTATTAACTGGAGGCCCAGCCCAAATTGCTGTTTTTTTTCCTATTTTAGTGTTTCGCATAAAAGGAATATCAAACGGAGTCCAAACAGAATGAAACCTTCGGGAGCGTGATTTTTGGAACAAATGTGATCCAGAGGACTTGGAGTGGACATCAAGAAACAACCGAGGAGGCCACGAGGCAGGGGGGCGCGCCTACCCCCTGGGCGCCCCTTCCCCCTCATGGGCCCCTCGTGGCTCAACCGACCTACTTCTTCCTCCTATATATGTTCACATACCCCGAAAACATCCAGGAGCACCACGATACCCTATTTCCACCGCCGCAACCTTCTGTATCTAAGAGATCCCATCTTGGGGCCTTTTCCGGAGCTTCGCCAAAGGGGGCATTGATCATGGAGGGCCTCTACATCAACTCCATGGCCCCTCCGATGATGTGTGAGTAGTTTACCTCAGACCTTCGGGTCCATAGTTATTAGCTAGATCGCTTCTTCTCTCTCTTTGGATCTCAATACAAAGTTCTCCTCGATCTTCTTGGAGATCTATTCGATGTAACTCTTTTTGCGGTGTGTTTGTCGAGATCCGATGAATTGTGGGTTTATGATCAAGATTATCTATGAACAATATTTGAATCTTCTCTGAATTCTTTTATGTATGATTGGTTATCTTTGCAAGTCTCTTCGAATTATCAGTTTGGTTTGGCCTACTAGATCGATCTTTCTTGCAATGGGAGAAGTGCTTAGCTTTGGGTTCAATCTTGCGGTGCTCGATCCCAGTGACAGAAAGGGAAACGACACGTATTGTATTGTTGCCATAGAGGATAAAAAAGATGGGGTTTATATCATATTGCATGAGTTTATCCCTCTACATCATGTCATCTTGCTTAAAGCGTTACTCTGTTCTTATGAACTTAATACTCTAGATGCATGCTGGATAGCGGTCGATGTGTGGAGTAATAGTAGTAGATGCAGGCAGGAGTCGGTCTACTTGTCACGGATGTGATGCCTATATACATGATCATACCTAGATATTCTCATAACTATGCTCAATTCTATCAATTGCTCGATAGTAATTTTTTCACCCACCGTAATACTTATGCTATCTTGAGAGAAGCCACTAGTGAAACCTATGGCCCCCGGGTCTATTTTCCATCATACAAGTTTCCAATCTATTTTATTTTGCAATCTTTACTTTCAATCTATATCATAAAAATACCAAAAATATTTATCTTATTATTATTATCTCTATCAGATCTCACTCTTGCAAGTGGCCGTTAAGGGATGGACAACCCCTTTATCACGTTGGTTGCAAGGTTCTTATTTGTTTGTGTAGGTACGAGGTGACTCGCGCGTGGTCTCCTACTGGATTGATACCTTGATTCTCAGAAACTGAGAGAAATACTTACACTGCTTTGTTGCATCACCCTTTCCTCGTCAAGGGAAAACCAATGCATGCTCAAGAGATAGCAAGAAGGATTTCTGGCGCCATTGCCGGGGAGATCTACGCCAAGTCAAGACATACCAAGTACCAATCACAACTCTTATCCTTCGCATTTCATTATTTCCATTTTCCACTCATTTTCCTCTCCCCCACTTCACCCTTGCCATTTTACTCGCCTTTTTCCCATTTATTTTTCTTGTGCCATGGCCGATTCAAGAAGGGCTAAGGGTCCTCTCCTGGGTTTTACCCTGGATAGTCCCTCTGTCCTCTCTAAGCTCATAAATAATGATGCTATGGAAAGACCTACCGGGGTTATCAACAAGAGTTTGAATAATTTCGATGAAGATGATCCCGGAATTTTTCGTTATTTACTTGATGAATCTTTGAAAGATGCTTGGGATAGGCTATTAAGGATCTGAGCTAGCTATGTGCCCCAATATCAATCTGAGATATACCTGAAAAGCCTTTATATTGGTTTACCCTCTTCGTTCAAACAAGTTCTAGATTCTATTTTTGAAGAAGGTTTTCTTGAGGGGGATCCCATAGATACTTATGAAAAGATGAAAACTATATTTGGGCACCCCATGAGTGAGAAGGTGGAATCCACCTCTCTTTTGTGCTTTTACCAAAATGAAATTATCAAAGAAATGAGGGCTAGTGTAGATGCAAATTTCCGTAACGTGCTTAATCTTTCTTCCACCATTAATGGCCACATGCTCTCTCAAAATAGAAAGATAAATGCTACAGAAAATAAATTTTCTCTTTTCTTTCGTAATACCAAATATGGTAATACTTAGATCTATCCTCGCTTTTATGCCTAGCTAGGGGCGTTAAACGATAGCTCTTGTTGGGAGGCAACCCAATTTTATTTTTATTCCTTGCTTTTTGTTCCTGTTTAGTAATAAATAATTTATCTAGCCTCTATTTTGGTTTGTGCCAAGTAGAACCATTGGGAAGACTTGGGGAAAGTCTTTTTGATCTTGCTGTAAAAAGCAGAAACCTTAGAGCTCACGAGAATTTCTGCCATTTTTTTACTGGAGAGAGATATTTAGTTGATTCTTTTTGCAGATGATTAATAGATAAATTCCTCACGTCCAGAAATTTATTTTAGAATTTTTGGGGTTCCATAAGTATTCCAAACCTACGGATTACTACAGTCTGTTCTATTTTTGATAGATTCTATTTTTCGTGTGTTGTTTGCTTATTTTGATGAATCTATGGCTAGTAATAGAGTTTATGAACCATAGAAAAGTTGGAATACAGTAGGTTTAACACCAATATAAATAAAGAATGAGTTCATTACAGTACCTTTAAGTGGTGTTTTGTTTTATTTTACTAATGGAGCTCACGAAGTTTTTCTTTTAAGTTTTGTGTTGTGAAGTTTTCAAGTTTTGGGTAAAGATTTGATGGATTATGGAACAAGGAGTGGAAAGAACCTAAGCTTGGGGATTCCCAAGGCACCCCAAGGTAAAATCCAAGGACAACCAAAAGCCTAAGCTTGGGGATGCCCCGGAAGGCATCCCCTCTTTTGTCTTCGTCCATCTGTAACTTTACTTGGAGCTATATTTTTGTTCGCCACATGATATGTGTTTTGCTTGGAGCGTATTGTATGATTTGAGTCTTTGCTTTTTAGTTTACCACAATCATCCTTGCTGTACACACCTTTTGGGAGAGACACACATGAATTGCAATTTATTACAATACTCTATGTGCTTCACTTATATCTTTTGAGTTGGATAATTTTTGCTCTAGTGCTTCACTTATATCTTTTAGAGCACGGTGGTGGTTCTATTTTATAGAAATAATTGATCTCTCATGCTTCACTTATATCATTTTGAGAGTACTTTAGAACAACATGGTAATTCACTTTGGTTATAAATTTTAAAAGCTAAGAGAAGTTGGATGCTTGATAGATGGTTTTGAGATATAAAGGTGGTAATATTAGAGGTGTGCTAGTTGATTAATTGTGAAATTGATGAATACTTGTGTTGAAGTTGGCAATTCTCATAGCATGCACGTATGGTAAATGTTATGTGGAAAATTTGAGGCATGGGGTGTTCTTTGATTCCTTTCCTTATGAGTGGCGGTCGGGGACGAGCGATGGTCTTTTCCTACCAATCTATCCCCCTAGGAGCATGCGCATAGTGCTTGGTTTTGATGACTTGTAGATTTTTGCAATAAGTATGTGAGTTCTTTATGACTAATGTTCAGTCCATGGATTATACGCACTCTCACCCTTCCATCATTGCTAGCCTCTTCGGTACCGTGCATTGCCCTTTCTCACCTTGATAGTTGGTGCAAACTTCGCCGGTGCATCCAAACCCCGTGATATGATATGCTCTATCACACATAAGCCTCCTTATATCTTCCACAAAACAGCCACCATACCTACCTATTGTTGGGAAACGTAGTAATTCTCCTACACACACAGGATCACAGTGATGCATATGTAACACCCTCGATGCGACTATAGCTCCAACGTGTCGAGGCACGACTTAGAGACATAATCGCATTGAAGGCATATGTCGCAAGTAAGGTAATCTTTACAACATCCCATGTAATATAATAATAAAGGGGAGATAACATAGTTGGCTTACACTCGCCACGTCAATCAAGGTACATAAATAACATTACATCATCCAAACACTCATGGCCCGACTACGGCGCCAAAATACAAGATAACCCAACATGCGACGCGGTCCCGATCACCCCCAACTAGGCACCACTACTGATCGTCAGGAAAGGAAACATAGTAACGCTGAGAGTCCTCGTCGAACTCCCACTTGAGCTCGAGCGCGTCACCTGGAGCGGAATCATCAGGCCCTGCATCTGGTGTAATAGTAATCTGTGAGCCATAGGGACTCAGCAATCTCGCACCCTCACGATCAAGACTATTTAAGCTTAAAGGTAAGGCAAGGTAAATATAAGTGGAGCTGCAGCAAGCGACTAGCATATATGGTGGCTAACCTGTTCGCAAAAGAGAGCGAGAAGAGGAGGCAAAGCGCGAGCGAGAAACTAGAGAACAACCTGCGCAAGCATTACTCCAACACCGTGTCCACTTCCCGGACTCCGCCGAGAAGAGGCCATCACGGTAACTCACACGGTTGATTCATTTTAATTAAGTTAAGGTTCAAGTTATCTACAACCGGACATTAACAAATTCCCATCTGCCCATAACCGCGGGCACGGCTTTCGAAAGTTCAAATCCCTGCAGGGAGTCCCAACTTAGCCCATGACAAGCTCTCACGGTCAACGAAGGAATAGACCTCCTCCCAAGACGTTCCGATCAGACTCGGTATCTCGGTTCTTCAAGACAACTCCGACAATGGTAAAACAAGTCCAGCAACACCACCCGCTGTGCCGACAAATCCCGATAGGAGCTGCACATATCTCGTTCTCAGGGCACACCGGATAAGCTAAGCGTACGGGAGCCAACGTAACCCAAGTTGCCAAGGGACGGCCCCGCACGGTGCTCTAGGTTGGACCAACACTCAGAGGAGCACTGGCCCGGGGGGGTTTAAATAAGATGACCCTTGAGTCCGTGAAACCCAAGGGAAAAGGCTAGGTGGCAAATGGTAAAACCAAGGTTGGGCACTACTGGAGGAGTTTTATTCAAGGCGAACTGTCAAGGGGTTCCCATTATAACCCAACCGCGTAAGGAACGCAAAATCCGGGAACATAACATCGATATGACGGAAACTAGGGCAGCAAGAGTGGAACAAAACACTAGGCGAGAGTCCGAGCCTTCCACCCTTTACCAAGTATATAGATGCATTAAGATAATAAGATAAAATAATGATATCCCAACAAGTAAATAAATATTTCAACAAGAAACGGCCTCCAATCTTCACCTGCAACTAGCAACGCTATAAGAGGGGCTGAACAAAGCGGTAACATAGCCAATCAACGGTTTGCTAGGACAAGGAGGGTTAGAGGTTTGACATGGCAATTTGGGGAGGCTTGAAAGCAAATGGTAGGCATCGTAGCATTGGCATAGCAAAAGAGCGAGCAATCTAGCATAGCAAAGATAGTAGTGATTTCGAGGGTATGATCATCTTGCCTGCAAAGTTGTCAGAGTTGACCGGATCCTCGAAAGCAAACTCAGCGGGCTCCTTGTTAGCGAACTCGTCTCCCGGCTCTACCCAAACAAGACAAACAAGCAACAAGGACACAATCAACCACGTGCAAGGAGCAAACAATATGATGCAAGGATGGTATGCTATGCGGGATGCGATGCGGGATGCATATGCAAGAATTGACAGGAAATGCAAGATCCTGGCCTCAACTTGGAAATCCAAGTGTTCCAGTGGAAATATGAGATGAAATCGCTTGAAAACGATATAAAGAACGTCGGAATCGGAGTTACGGTTTGGAAATGGCAAGCAAAACAAATATGACACCGGTCTGCGATTTACAGCAAGTAGTCATCTAAATGCAATGAGATGAACATGCTACAGCACCCAAACAGGACAACAAAGTACATGGCAGGGTTGCACTCAAGATGCTTAACAAAAGTCTAGCACTGAGCTACGGCAAAATCATCCATTAACAGGTTCAAACAAGCATGGCAAAAATGCATATGGCAATCAGATTTCAGACTTGGTGAAATTAACACTTGTCTGGAATTTCAGATCAGGTAGCACTCTTCGGAGCAACAAAACTACATGCTACAGGACCTGAACATGGCAAAGTAAAGCATGGCATGGAGCTACTCAAAGAGATTAACAGAAGTCCCTTAGTGACCTTGAGCCAAAAGGTATCAGAAAATACAATTGCAAGCATGTGAACATGGCAAAAACATAATCAGATCACAGACTTAGTGAAAACTGGAGCATGCTGAAAACAGATATCAAGTAGGCATGTTTACGAGCTTGATGCACTCACTACGGAGCAAGTCATGACAAGCTAAGCATACATCTATCAAGAAAACACAAAATTCAAGCTAGACATGGCAAGAACAATAGCATAGCATGCACGGATCAACTACAACATCATCGGCAAAATTGCAAACAAGTTGACAATCTGCCCAGATTCACAAAGTAGCAAAAGTAGAGCTCGATTGACTCAAGCTAGGGTGCTCCATAATTGCAAACAAAGACATGGATGGATAGAGCACTACAAGATTAACAAAATATCCTTACTGATCACCCTCAGAAGAGGCACGGATCACTAGGAAACAACATGAACATATGGCCAAATGAAATAAACAGGTCAAGGACTTAGTGGAAATGCTAAGTCCCTGAAATCAGCATTACCAAGTACCTCACTTAGCAAGCTTGCACTAGTCACCACACACATCACAAAAATACATAGGTTGCACCACTGGAAAGATGGCAAAACCCTTAACAAAACATATGTAGAGCTCATGGGCATATCATGCACACAATAATCATGGCAAAAATGACAAATATGCAGTAGCAGATCTGACAATTATCTCAAGTAGTCCTCTTCTAACAGCATTTCAAGCATCAAGATGAACTCAAATGAAAATCATGCAATGGAATGAAATGATGTACTCTCTGGGATGAACATTTTGATATGCTATATGCCAAAAACGGAGCTACGGATGCGGAGATATAGCCTGATGAACAGGAGCACATGGATCTGAAAATTTAGGGACTTAGAAGAAAAAACGACCTAGGGTTTACTGTTCACCGGATCTGGATCCAGATCGGTGCACGGGAACCGAGGTTGGCCGGGGCACTGTTCACCGGGGAGTCGCCGGAGTTGGTGGTGGTGCTCTCCGGGGACTCGGCTGGCGCGGGGCGGCGCGATGGGGGCGGCGGCCGGCGAGGCGCGCGAGCCGGGGCGGAGCGGGCGACGGCGAGGCGGCGCCGGCGTGGCGGAGCGGCGGCCGCCGGCGAGGGGCGCGGTGCGGCGCGGGCTGCCGGAGACGGAGGAGAGGGGCAGCGCCGGGCGGAGTGGCGGAGATGGTGCGAGGCGGCGGCGGCGGATCCGGACACGTCCGGCTCGGCGCGGACGTTGTCCGGCGGCGGCGGAGATCTTTTTTTTTAGGGTTGGACGGGGAGAGATCCGGATTTGGAAATGGGGGAGGTATAAATAGGCATAGAGGGAGCTAGGAGAGTCCAAATGAGGTGCGGTTTTCGGCCACGCGATCGTGATCGAACGCTCTAGATGATGGAGCAGGTTTAGGTGGGTTTTGGGCCAAATGGAGGGGTGTTGGGCTGCAACACACACGAGGCCTTTTCGGTCCCTCGGTTAACTGTTGGAGTATCAAACGAAGTCCAAATGATACGAAACTTGACAGGCGGTCTACGGGTAGTAAACCAAGGCCGCTTGGCAAGTCTCGGTCCAATCCGGAAATGTTTAATCCCCATACACGAAAGAAAGCTAGAAATGACCACCGGAGGAGAACGAAGCGCCGGAATGCAAAACGGACAACGGGGAAAATGCTCGAATGCATGAGACGAACACGTATGCAAATGAAATACACATGATGACATGATATGAGATGCATGAAAACGATAAGAACACATAGAGAGAAAAACCCGAACCCGAGAAAAATAAAATAACTTAATGCCGGAAACGGCAAGAGTTGGAGTACAAATTGGGAAAGTCATATCTGGGGTGTTACAACATAGCAACGAGAGGGGAGACTGTTGTCCACGTACCCTCGTAGACCGTTAAAGGGAAGCGTTATGACAACGCGGTTGATGTAGTCGTACGTCTTCACGATCGACCGATCCTCAGTACCGAACGTACGGCACCTCCGTGTTCAGCACACGTTCAGCTCGGTGACGTCCCACGAACTCACGATCCAGTAGAGCTCGGGGAAGAGTTTCGTCAGCACGACGGCATGGTGACGATGTTGATGAAGTTACCATAGCAGGGCTTCGCCTAAACACCGCTACAGTATGACCGAGGTGGATTATGGTGGAGGGGGCACCGCACACGGCTGGGAGAGATCTTTGTGATCAACTTGTGTGTCTAGAGGTGCCCCCTGCCCCTGTATATAAAGGAGCAAGGGGGAGGCCGGCCGACCCTTGTTGGCGCGCCTAGGAGGAGGAATCCTCCTCCTAGTAGGATTAGGATTCCTCCCTTTCCTACTCCTACTAGGAGGGGGGAAGGCAGGGATAGAAAGAGAAGGAAAGGGGGGCGCCGCCCCCCTTCTCCTAGTCCAATTCGGATAGGGGGAAGGGGGCGCGCTGCCTGCCCTAGGCCAGCCCCTCTCTCTTTCCCTTATGGCCCAACAAGGCCCATTAGCCCCCGGGGGGTTCCGGTAACCCCTCCGGTACTCCTGTAAAATCATGATTCACCCGGAACTATTCCAATGTCCAAATGTTGGCTTCCAATATATCAATCTTTATGTCTTGACCATTTCGAGACTCCTCGTCATGTCCGTGATCAAATCTGGGACTCTGAACTACCTTCGGTACATCAAAACATATAAACTCATAAAACGATCGTCACAGAACTTTAAGCGTGCGGACCCTACGGGTTCGAGAACTATGTATACATGACCGAGACACGTCTTCGGTCAATAACCAATAGCGGAACCTGGATGCTCATATTGGTTCCTACATATTCTACGAAGATCTTTATCGGTCAAACCGCACAACACTATACGTTGTTCTCTTTGTCATCGGTATGTTACTTGCCCGAGATTCGATCGTCGGTATCCCAGTACCTAGTTCAATCTCGTTACCGGCAAGTCTCTTTACTCGTTCCGTAATACATCATCCTGTAACTAACTCATTAGTTATCAAGCTTGCAAGGCTTATAGTGATGTGTATTACCGACACGGCCCAGAGATACCTCTCCGACAATCGGAGTGACAAATCCTTATCTTGATCTATGCCAACTCAACAATTACCATCGGAGACACCTGTAGAGCACTTTTATAATCACCCAGTTACGTTGTGACGTTTGGTAGCTGATGACCCGCAAGTATAGGGGATCTATCATAGTCCTTTGGAAAAGTAAGAGTGTCGAACCCAGCGAGGAGCAGAAGGAAATGATAAGCGGTTTCCAGCAAGGTATTCTCTGCAAGTACTGAAATAAGTGGTAACAGATAGTTTTGTGATACGATAATTCGTAACGAGCAACAAGTAACAAAAGTAAATAAAGTGCAGCAAGGTGGCCCAATCCTTTTTGTATCAAAGGACAATCCTGGACAAACTCTTATATAGAGAAAAGCACTCCCGAGGACACATGGGAATATCGTCAAGCAAGTTTTCATCACGCTCATATGATTCGCGTTTGGTACTTTGATAATTTGGTATGTGGGCGGACCGGTGCTTGGGTACTGCCCTTACTTGGACAAGCATCCCACTTATGATTAACCTCTATTGCAAGCATCCGCAACTACAACAAAAGTATTAAGGTAAACCTAACCATAGCATGAAACATATGGATCCAAATCAGCCCCTTACAAAGCAACGCATAAACTAGGGTTTAAGCTTCTGTCACTCTAGGAACCCATCATCTACTTATTACTTCCCAATGCCTTCCTCTAGGCCCAAATAATGGTGAAGTGTCATGTAGTCGAAGTTCACATAACACCACTAGAGGAGAGACAACATACATCTCATCAAAATATCGAACGAATACCAAATTCACATGACTACTAATAGCAAGACTTCTCCATGTCCTCAGGAACAAACGTAACTACTCACAAAGCATAAACATGTTCATAATCAGAGGGGGTATTAATATGCATATAGGATCTGAACATATGATCTTCCACCAATTAAACCAACTAGAATCAACTACAAGGAGTAATTAACACTACTAGCAACCTACTAGCACCAATCCAGGACTTGGAGACAAGAATTGGATACAAGAGATGAACTAGGGTTTTGAGAGGAGATGGTGCTGATGAAGATGTTGATGGAGATTGCCCTCTCCCGATGAGAGGAGCATTGGTGATGGCGATGGCGATGATTTCCCCCTCCGGGAGGGAAGTTTCCCCGGTAGAACAGCTCTGCCGGAGCCCTAGATTGGTTCCGCCAAGGTTCCACCTCGTGGCGGTGGAGTTTCGTCCGAGAAGATGGCTTCTTATTTTTTTCATCAAAAGACTTCATATAGCAGAAGATGGCCAACGGAGGGCCACTAGGGGGCCCACGAGGTAGGGGCGTGCCCAGGGGGGTAGGGCGCGCCCCCACTCTCGTGGGCAGGGTGTGGCTCCCCTGGTGAATCTCTTCCGCTGAGTATTTTTTATATATTCTGAAAACGTCTTCCGCGAAGTTTCAGGACTTTTGGAGCTGTGCAGAATAGGTCTCTAATATTTGCTACTTTTCCAGCCCAGAATCCCAGCTACCGGCATTCTCCCTCTTTATGTAAACCTTGTAAAATAAGAGAGAATAGGCATAAGTATTGTGACAGAATGTGTAATAACAGCCCATAATGCAATAAATATCGATATAAAAGCATGATGCAAAATGGACATATCAACTCCCCCAAGCTTAGACCTCGCTTGTCCTCAAGAAAAAAGCCGAAATCGAAAAATATGTCCAGATGTTTAGTGATAGAGGTGTCGATAAAAAAATACGGACATGAGGGCATCATGATCATTCTTAGAACAGCAACTTACATAATTCTTGTCATATGATTTCTTATGCTAGAGTAATAATTCAATCACAATTTCAAGTATGAATCGTAAACTTTATTGAAAACTAACAAACTATAATCTCAGTCATTGGAGCAATTGCAATTTATCATAACATAGGAAAGAGTCAGTGTATAAGAGCTTTTCAGCAAGTCCACATACTCAACTATCATATAGTCTTTCACAATTGCTGACACTCACGCAATACTTATGGGTATGGAATTTTAATCAGACACAGAGAACGATAGGGGCTTATAGTTTTGCCTCCCAATGTTTTACCTCAAGGGTAATGTCAACAATAATAGTTCATGAAAGCTCACATCCAATTAGCCATATATACCATGATCTTTCCAACATACTGTGCTTGCCAAAGGATAAAATGTAAAAGGGAAGGGTGAAGATCACCATGACTCTTATGTAAGGTAGGAGATAAAAGTAAAAGATAGGCCCTTCGCAGAGGGAAGCAGAGGTTGTCATGCGCTTTTATGGTTGGATGCACAAAATCTTAATGCGAAAGAACATCACTTTATATTGCCACTTGTGATATGGACCTTTATTATGCAGTCTATCGCTTTTATTTCTTCCATATCACACGATCGTATAAAGCTTATTTTCTCCCACACTAATAAGTCATACATATTTAGAGAGCAATTTTTATTGCTTGCACCGATGACAACTTACTTAGAGGATCTCACTGAATCCATAGGTAAGTATAGTGGACTCTCATGGCAAAACTGGTTTAAGGGTATTTGGAAGCACAAGTAGTATCTCTACTTGGTGCGATGAATTTGGCTAGCATGAGGGATAAAGGCAAGCTCAACCATGTTGGATGATCCATGACAATATAATTTATCTCAGATGTAAGAAAACATAACCCATTACGTTGTCTTCCTTGTCCAGCATCAACTCTTTAGCATGCCATATTTTAATGAGTGCTTACAATCATAAAAGATGTCCAAGATAGTATATTTATATGTGAAGACCTCTCTTTCTTTATTACTTCCTATTAATTGCAACGATGACCAAAACTATGTTTGTCAACTCTCAACAACTTTTATTCATCATACTTTTTCTATGTGAGCTCATTACTCTCCATGAGATCCATATTGTTTCTTTTTATTTCTTTCTCTCTTCTTTTATTCACTTAGGATCATGGCAAAATAATCAAGCCCTTGACTCAACACTAATCTTTATTATATATATAGCTCACGGACTCGATTACATAGAAGAATCATAAAGCAAAACTCACAACTAGATCATACTAAGAACTTTTATTCTACTAGATCAAGATATTTCCAAAAGGATCGAACTAAGAAAAATGGTAATGATGAAAGTGATGGTGATACGATACCGGGGCACTCCCCCAAGCTTGGCAGTTGCCAAGGGGAGTGCCCATACCAGATATTCAATTCTTCTTTGTTGGTGGAGATGGTGGTGATTTTGTTGATGGCGTAGGCTTCTTCCTTAATTTGTGTTTGAGGACAAAATTTTCGTCCCTTAGGTCCTGGATCTCCTGTTCTAGGCTCAGTATCTTTTTGCATAGTTCCTGCTTGTTTTCCTGCAAGAGGCGAAAAGGGATAAACTCGATCTTAGGTTTCTTTACTCTATCCGGGAGGCTTGACTTTTTGAACTCCACATGCATGTCCCCAGGTTGAGGTAGTGGGACTTCATCTTCATCTAAATTCGTCTCATCCTTTCCCTTGGGTTCATAGTCCTCTTCTTCTTCCATAGTCCAACCACAATGTCCACATGCCCATAGACCTTAGGATCAGCAAGATAATCAGCCACATAGCTTTCTCCTTCCGAATCCTGGGACGACATGTTGCTCTGTCTGCAGCAGGACAGCTCAAAACAAAGACAAGAGATATTTGCGTGATACGGGAGTCAAAACCTTCGGGAGATTATATAATGAATTTTTACCGACCAAAATACGTGTCGTGTACGAAAAAGGAGTCCGAAGAGCACACAAGGTGCCCACGAGGTAGGGGGGCGCGCCCGGGGGGTAGGGCGTGCCCTCCACCCTCATGGAGCCCTCGTGTCCTTCCCGGACTGCTTCTTATTTTTCTATTTTCCTAAATATTCCAAAATGGAGAAATATTGCCTTAAAAACTGTTTTGGAGTCGGTTTACTTACCGTACCACATACCTATTCCTTTTCGGAGTCTGAAACGTTCCAGAAAGTGTCCCTTATGTATTC
Organism: Triticum urartu; assembly: GCF_003073215.2. NCBI lineage: Eukaryota > Viridiplantae > Streptophyta > Magnoliopsida > Poales > Poaceae > Triticum > Triticum urartu. Next base: position 553,680,678 of record NC_053024.1, on the reverse strand, counting down.
CTCCGGGGTTACGGTTTCAATAACATTGGTTTCAACATTTATGGGATTACCTGAGATATAATGTTTGATTCTTTGACCGTTCACCACCTTCGGATTCGTGCCTTTGAAGTTGTTGATATTTATGGCACCGGAACGATAGACCTCCTCGATAATGTGAGGACCTTCCCATTTAGAGAGAAGTTTCCCTGCAAAAAATCATAAACGAGAGTTGTATAGCAATACATAATCACCTACTTTAAACTCACATTTTTGTATCCTTTTATCATGCCATCTTTTAACCTTTTCTTTAAACAACTTGGCATTTTCATAGGCTTGGGTTCTCCATTCATCAAGTGAGCTAATATCAAATAATGTCTTCTCACTGGGAAGTTTGAAATCATAATTGAGTTCTTTAATAGCCCAATATGCCTTGTGTTCTAGTTCGAGAGGTAAGTGACATGCTTTTCCATAAACCATTTTATACGGAGACATACCCATAGGATTTTTATATGCAGTTCTATAGGGCCATAATGCATCATCAAGTTTCTTGGACCAATTCTTTCTAGATCTATTAACAGTCTTTTGCAAAATTAATTTGAGCTCTCTATTACTCAATTCTACTTGACCACTAGACTGTGGGTGATAAGGAGATGCAATTCTATGATTAACATCATATTTAGCAAGCATTGTACGGAAAGCACCATGAATAAAATGTGAACCACCATCAGTCATTAAATATCTAGGGACTCCAAATCTTGGAAAAATAACTTCTTTAAGCATTTTAATAGAAGTGTTATGATCAGCACTACTAGTTGGAATAGCTTCTACTCACTTAGTAACGTAATCAACAACAACTAAAATATGTGTATATCCATTAGAGGAAGGAAAAGGTCCCATATAGTCAAACCCCAAACATCAAATGGTTCAATAACGAGTGAATAGTTCATAGGCATTTCTTGACGTCTAGTAATATTACCAATTCTTTGACATTCATCACAAGATAAGACAAACTTACGGGCATCCTTGAAGAGATTAGGCCAATAAAAACTAGATTGCAATACCTTATGTGCAGTTCTATCTCCAACATGGTGTCCTCCATAAGCTTCGGAGTGACACTTGCGTAGGATCTCTTCTTGTTCATGCTCAGGTACACAACGTCTAATAACACCATCTACTCCTTCTTTATAAAGATGTGGGCCATCCCGAAAGTAATGCCTCAAATCATAGAAGAACTTTTTCTTTTGCTGGTATGTGAAACTAGGTGGTATAAACTTAGCAACAATGTAATTAGCATAATCAGCATACCATGGAGCAGTATGAGAAGCATTTATGACATTTAATTGCTCATCAGGAAAGCTATCATCAATAGGTAGTGGGTCATCAAGCACATTTTCTAACCTAGACAAGTTGTCTGCAACGGGGTTCTCAGCTCCCTTTCTATCAACGATATGTAAGTCAAATTCTTGTAGCAAGAGAACCCATCTAATAAGTCTAGGTTTAGCATCTTTCTTTTCCATGAGATATTTAATAGCAGCATGATCAGTGTGAATAGTTACTTTAGAATCAACAATATAAGGTCTGAACTTATCACAATCAAATACAACTGCTAAGAATTCTTTTTCGGTAGTAGCATAATTTCTTTGAGAATTGTCTAGGGTTTTACTAGCATATTGAATAACATTTAATTTCTTATCAACTCTTTGCCCTAGAACAGCACCTATAGCATAATCACTAGCATCACACATAATTTCAAAGGGTAAATTCCAATCAGGTGGCTGAACAATAGGTGCAGAGATCAATGCTTCCTTAAGTATTTCAAATGCTTCTACACAATCATCATAAAAAACAAATGGTATATATTTTTGTAATAAATTAGTCAGAGGCTGGGAAATTTTTGAGAAGTCCTTAATGAACCTCCTATAAAATCCGGCATGACCGAGGAAACTTCTTATACCTTTGATGTCCTTGGGACAAGGCATCTTCTCAATAGCATCAACCTTGGCTTTATCAACCTCAATACCTATTTCAGAAACTTTGTGCCCCAAGACAATACCTTCATTAACCATAAAGTGGCACTTTTCCCAATTCAAGACAAGATTAGTTTCTTCACATCTCTGCAAAACTCGATCAAGGTTGCTCAAGCAATCATCAAAAAGAAGATCCATAGACGGAGAAATCGTCCATGAAAACCTCACAAATCCTTTCACAAAAGTCAGAGAATATAGCCATCATGCATCTTTGAAAGGTAGCAGGTGCATTACATAAACCAAAAGGCATACGTCTATAAGCATAAGTACCAAAAGGGCAAGTAAAAATAGTCTTTGATTGATCTTTGGCTGACACATGTATTTGAGAGAAACCAGAATAACCATCTAGAAAGTAAAAATGTGTATGTTTGGATAATCTTTCTAGCATTTGATCGATAAAAGGTAAGGCGTAATGATCCTTTTTAGTTGCCTTATTTAATTTGCGGAGATAAATTACCATCCTATAACCTGTAGTAATTCTTTGAGGAACGACAGTAATACCTCCCTTCTTAGGGACACAATGGACAGGACTTACACACTGACTATCAGCAACGGGATAAATTATACCTGCCTCAAGGAGCTTTAGTATTTCCTTTCTTTCCACTTGTTTCATTTTAGAATTCAGCCGTCCTTGATGATCACGAACTGGTTTGGCATCTTCTTCCAAATTAATTTTATGTTGACATAGAGTGGGACTAATGCCCTTAAGATCATCAAGAGTATAGCCAATAGCAGCACGGTGCTTCTTCAGAGTTTTCAATAATCTCCCCTCCTCATGCTCTGAAAGGTTAGCACTAATAATAACATGATATATCTTTTTCTCATCAAGATAAGCATATTTAAGATTATCAGGTAACGGTTTAAGCTCAAACACGGGATCACCCTTGGGTGGAGGAGGATCCCCTAGGATTTCAACAGGCAAATTGTGTTTTAGAATAGTATCCTGTTTAAAGAATATATACTTCGTCTATTTCCCTTCTTCCATTCACAAACATATCATTTTCATGGCCTAGCAAATATTGTTCTAAAGGATCACTAGGAGGTACGGCAATAGAAGCAAGACCAATAATTTCATCCTTACTAGGTAATTCTTCTTCACGGTGTTGTCTACTAAATTTAGAGAAATTAAATTCATGAGTCATATCATCTAAACCGATAGTAACAACATCCCTTTTGCAATCTATGGTAGCATTAACAGTGTTCAGGAAGGGTCTACCAAATATAATGGGACAAAAGCTATCTTGTGGGGAGCCAAGAACAAGAAAATCAGTAGGATATTTAGTTTTCCCACACAAGACTTCAACATCTCTAACAATTCCCATTGGTGAAATAGTATCTCTATTGGCAAGTTTAATTGTGACATCAGTATCTTCTATCTCAGCAGTGCAATATCATGCATAATTTCTTTGTATAAGGAATAAGGTATTGCACTAGCGCTAGCACCCATATCACATAAGCCATGATAACAATGATCTCCTATTTTAAAAGAAATAACAGGCATGCCTACCACAGGTCTGTTTTTATCTTTAGCACAAGGTTTAGCAATTCTAACAGTCTCATCAAAGAAATGAATAACATGCCCATCAATATTATCAGACAAGAGATCTTTAACAATAGCAATATCAGGTTCAACTTTAATTTGCTCATGAGGTGTATAAGTTTTAATATTGCTTTTACGAACCATAGTTGAAGCTTTAGCATGATCCTTTATCCTAATAGGAAAACGTGGTTTCTCAACATAAGAAGTAGGAACAATAGGATCATTATAAGTGACAATCTTTTCTTCAACTTTAATAGGTACAGCTACTTTTACTTCTAAGGGAGGATGATATTTAAACCACTTCTCCTTGGGGAGATCAACATAAGTAGCAAAAGATTCACAGAAAGAAGCTACTATCTCAGAGTCAAGTCCATATTTAGTGTTAAATTTACAGAAAACATCGGTATCCATAAAAGATTTAACACAATCAAAACTAGGTGTCATACCTGACTCCTTACCTTTGTCCAGGTCCCAATCTTCAGAGTTGCGTTTAATTCTTTCCAATAAATCCCATTTGAATTCAATAGTCTTCATCATAAAAGAGCTTGCACAAGAAGTATCAAGCATGGTGCGATTGTTATCAGAAAGCCAAGCATAAAAATTTTGAATAATCATTTTTCTTGAGAGCTCATGATTGGGGCATGAATATAACATTGATTTAAGCCTCCCCCAAGCTTGAGCGATGCTTTCTCCTTCGCGAGGGCAAAAATTATATATATAATTGCGATCATGATGAACAAGATGCATAGGATAGAACTTCTGATGAAATTCCAATTTCAATCATTTGTAATTCCAAGACCCTATATCATCACATAGCCTATACCATGTCGATGCATCTCCCTTCAAAGATAAAGGGAAGACCTTCTTCTTAACAACATCTCTGGGTACACCTGCAAGCTTAAATAATCCACAAACTTCATCCACATATATTAGATGCTCATCAGGATGTTTTTTTCCATCTCCTAAAAAGGGATTAGATAGCAGTTTTTCTATCATACCCGAAGGAATTTCAAAGCAGACATTTTCATTTTCAGTAGGTTCAGTAGGTTGAGGAGCAACTCTTTGCTCTACTGGTCAGGGTGAAGATACCCCGAACAAGCCCCTCAGAGGATTACTTTCCATAGTAACAAGTGACAGTAAATTTCAGTACACTATATAAATTTTTCCTTACCAAATTCCACCTACCCAAAGGCGCTTCACTCCCCGGCAATGGTGCCAGAAAAGAGTCTTGATGACCCACACGTATAGGGGATCTATCGTAGCCCTTTCGATAAGTAAGAGCGTCAAACCCAACGAGGAGCAGAAGGAAATGATAAGCGGTTTCCAGCAAGGTATTCTCTGCAAGTACTGAAATAAGTGGTAACAGATAGTTTTGTGATAGGATAATTTGTAACGAGCAACAAGTAACAAAAGTAAATAAAGTGCAGCAAGGTGGCCCAATCCTTTTTGTAGCAAAGGACAAGCCTGGAAAAACTCTTATATAGAGAAAAGCGCTCATGAGGACACATGGGAATATCGTCAAGCTAGTTTTCATCGCGCTCATATGATTCACGTTCGGTACTTTGATAATTTGGTATGTGGGTGGACCGGTGCTTGGGTACTGCCCTTACTTGGGCAAGCATCCCACTTATGATTAACCTCTATTGCAAGCATCCGCAACTACAACAAAAGTATTAAGGTAAACCTAACCATAGCATGAAACATATGGATCCAAATCAGCCCCTTACGAAGCAACGCATAAACTAGGGTTTAAGCTTCTGTCACTCTAGTAACCCATCATCTACTTATTACTTCCCAATGCCTTCCTCTAGGCCCAAATAATGGTGAAGTGTCATGTAGTCGACATTCCCATAACACCACTAGAGGAGAGACAACATACATCTCATCAAAATATCGAACGAATACCAAATTCACATGACTACTAATAGCAAGACTTCTCCCATGTCCTCAGGAACAAACGTAACTACTCACAAAGCATAAACATGTTCATAATTAGAGGGGGTATTAATATGCATATAGGATCTGAACATATGATCTTCCACTAATTAAACCAACTAGCATCAACTACAAGGAGTAATTAACACTACTAGCAACCTACTAGCACCAATCCCGGACTTGGAGAGAAGAATTGGATACAAGAGATGAACTAGGGTTTTGAGAGGAGATGGGGCTGATGAAGATGTGGATGGAGATTGCCCTCTCCCGATGAGAGGAGCGTTGGTGATGGCGATGGCGATGATTTCCCCCTCCGGGAGGGAAGTTTCCCCGGTAGAACAGCTCTGCCGGAGCCCTAGATTGGTTCCGCCAAGGTTCCGCCTCATGGCAGCGGAGTGTCAGGACCCCGATTCCAAGTCACATCGATCTAGCCGGTAACACCTCATATCACTTTGCGGCCTCACGCACGGTATTACCACGGGTGTCGCCTTACCATGGCCCGGGACCGTTTGTGCCTTTTGGCTCATGTATATGATAGTGTCACTAGCATCCACATGACAGAGAACCCGGGCCGACATGGCTAGTCGTGAACCCAAAGCGGCACAGGCCTATGGAGACAGGCATACATGAATCACATCGAGCATGTCGGTCATCGGCGAGTGATTCCGGGCTGTAGCACTGGGCTAACAGGACTCCGGATGTCACCGCGTGACATTTCCCCGAAGGGACAGACATAGGAATGAAGTGAAACACATGCCGGCCAGTCAAGTGTCCTGGGCAGTAGTGCCGGGCCAGCAGGACTCCGGTGAACCGGGCTGTAGTGGACTACTATGGCTCATGGAAGCACAAGACTACATTTCCCCATAAGAGAGGCGGCCAAGGATAAACAACTAGATTGTCGGATCCCACACATACCAAGCATTTCAATCATACACGCAATATGCTCGATATGAGTAAATACAACATGGCATCACAACATAACTCTACGACTCAAGTATTTATTCATTAGGCTCCGAGGAGCCAGAAATACAAACATGGGTCTCATGACCCAACATTCAGAGCATACAAGTCAAACACATGCGGAAGCTTAACATGTCTGAGTACAGACATCTACAAATGGAAAAAGACTAAGAAGCCTGACTATCTACCAGATCCTGTCGAGGGCACAAGATCGTAGCTGAGGTATCAAGCTAAACGTCGAAGTCCATGCGGAACTACTAGCGAGACTGAAGCCTCTCTGCAAAAACATAAATTAAGTAAATGTGAGTACAATTGTACTCAGCAAGACTTACATCAGAACTAACTACATATGCATCGGTATCAACAAAGGGGGTGGTGGAGTTTAACTGCAGCAAGCCAGCTTTGACTCGGTGGCTAACCTGAACTACGACTGCAAGCAACTCTTTGGGGTGGCGCACACGAGTCCACATATTCACCATTCAATACACCACTATGGATCCGCTCCCGTCTCCCTACGAGAAGGCCATCCATAGCACTCATGCTTATCTGGCGAGTTTTAGGGTATCCACTTTCACTTGTCTATGAACTATGCAAGGGGTCCGAGTTTCCATATCCGAGGAATCCGGCTATTCGAATAGATAATGATAACCCTGCAGGGGTGTACTTCTTCACACACGCTCCCACCACTTACCACCATATACACGTCATGTATCTCGGCAACCTTCAAGCGAAAGCCTGGCGAGGGTGTCGGCCACGGCCTACCTAAACACTTAAGTCTCTAGTCCAGGTTTATCGCCTATCCAGGTTCCATCCGCAGGGAGTCCGGCTGAGGTTTCCACATACGGCCCCGAACAATGTGAACAGGGTTCCCGAGACACCAAACGGGCGCCCGGTACACCGTGCCACGGTGTATCTACCGCAACATAGCCCACCCCTAGGGTCAGCGCTACACACGGCCGCCAACACATAACCTACAAACACCAGAAACTAGTTGCAACTCCTGGACAGAGTACTAGGGTGATTAAGAAGCCGAGAGGGTCAATTAAGGATCCCAATGAGTGGTAGTAGCTGTTCATGGATCACAGACACAGAACTCAGTTCCTGAGGACAGTTTCAATGAGACAACCCACCATGTACTCCTACATGGCCTCTCACCGCTACCTTTACCAAATCGTGTTCACACACTTAGCTCTCACCGGTAGGACATGTTCATCACCATTCCAATTCATTCCCGATGAATCAGACCTGACGCAACTCTAAGCAATAGCAGGCATGACAAGCAAACATGAATGAGTAGGCACATCAGGGCTCAAACAACTCCTACTCATGCTAGTGGGTTTCATCTATTTACTGTGGCAATGATAGGTCATGCAAAGGAAAGGGGTTCAACTACCGCAGCATGTAACAGTTGAATCGTTGTTGTCCTAATGCAGTAAAAGAGAGCAGGAGCGAGAGAGTGGGTTTGTATCGAAATGAACAAGGGTTTTTTTGCTTGCCTGGCACTTCTGAAGATATCATTGGGTCTTCATCAGTGTCAACGATCACAGCGTCGGTACAACGTCTATCGAGAGGGGACAACCACCGGCAATAGAGAAGGAACACAATCAATGCAATGCACAACATGATGCATGATAATGACATGGCAATATGTTGTTGATTGAGCTAATGCAACTAGCAACACAATTAAATGAAGTTGGTTTGAATACAAGATTCAAATTCAAACTCCATATATGATTAGTTAAATCCCATTTATTTGTTTTGTCCAAAACAGAGGACAAACATTGTTCAAACATGCATGAAAATGCCATAAACAGATTCCTTGAATTTTTCTGATAATTTTTCATATATAATTTATTTCATTCTGAGTTATAGATTATTTTCTATGATTTTTAGAAGTTTTGGCTATTTTCTGGAATTTCCTGTAAAAGAATAAATCCAGTAAATGCTTTATTGTGTCAGCAGTGCGTCAGCGTGACGTCAGCTGGTCAACAGGAGCTGGTCCGGGTCAAACCTGACCAGTGGGGTCCACTGGTCAGTGACTCAATTAACTAACAGGGTTAAATAGGATTAACTAACCAAATTAACAGGCATTGGGCCCACTGTCAGTGTCAGAAGTGGGGTAATTAGTCCTAAACTAAACGAGTTAGGGGTGGGGCCCACATGTATTGACCCCAGGGAGGTCAAACCCCGGGTCGAGCGGGTCAAACTCGCCGGCGTTGAGTCGCCGGCGAGGTCAGCGGCGACGAGGGGCTTCGGAGAACCCCTCTGGTGCACCGTTCGGCACACGGTTGGGCTCTCTGGGATGCTGGCGAAGCGGCGCATCGAACGGCGATGGGCTCCAGGCCTGGGGTGGCCGGGAACACCGATGGCGCTACGGCCGCACAAACGCGCGAACTAAAGCTCGGGGGCTACTCTACGTGAGGCTGCTAACCCGTTGCACACCGGCGCATGACCAAATGGTCACCGGAGTGTCATCGGCGTCGAGCTCGTGTGGCGGAGCGGCTCGGCTCCGGTAGAGGAGGCGGCTAGAGGGTGCGTACGAGCGCGGGGGGCAGGGGAGAAGATGGCGGAGCTCATAGCGGGGTCGGAGACGGTCTCAGCGAGCTCGGGGAGGCGGAGACGGCGGCAATTCGATGGCGGCGATCCTCGGTGGCCGAGGAGGGGAAAAGCGGCTGGGGGTGGCGCTTCGGGGCCCTTCGGTAGCTTGGCTCGGTGAGGAGGTAGGGAACGAGGTGGAGGAGCTCGGGGATAGCTCGGGGAGGCTCGGGGAACACGGTGGACGCGGTGACGGCAAGCGGCGGCGACGGTCTCGCTCGGCCGTGCGCGTGAGAGAGAGCAGAGGAGGGGGAGGGGGTCCAGAGCGAGAGGGGAGAATGGGGAGAGTGAGAGAGGTCCGGGGGGGTGTCATGGCGTCTCCCAGAGGCATCCAGACGTCGAGGGGTGCGGCAAGCAGGAGGTGGCCGGAGCACGTGGCCGCGCGCACGGGGCACACGCCCGGCGTCCTTCTGTCGCGAGGAAGATGACAGGGGGGGAAGGCTAGTGGGCTGGGCTGGCCAGCTGGGCCAGCCAGGTGGGCTTTGGTGGGTGCCAGGTAAGAGGCCCAGGTGCTTTCTCTCTCTCTCTCTGCTGATTCTGCTTTTCTATTTTTTTATTCTGTTTTGGTTTAGTAAAATACTAAACCATTTAATAAAATCCTGGAAATAATTAGGGGTGCTGTCTGAGTTATTCTATTGACCCATAAAAACTTCCAGCATTTTTGGAGCACTTAAAATATATATATAGCATTTAAATAGCTCCAAATCAAATATGTTTGAATTAATTCAAAGCCCAAAGATGTCCTGCAAAAATGTAAACCATTTTTTGGTAGATGCTTCCACCTCAATCCAAAAATGTTGAACATTTTTAGAGGGCATTTTGAGTGCAATGGAAAAGATTTTATTTTGACCCTAGTTGGATTCATTTGGTGCTAGGGTTTAAGCAGCCCCATTTCAAGATTAATTGAAAATGAAAATGATGCATGGATGCAATGCCACTAATTACAAAAGATTGCTAGGGCTGTGACACGGAGTTTCGTCCGAGAAGATGGCTTCTTATTTTTTTTCCATCAAAAGACTTCATATAGCAGAAGATGGCCACCAGAGGGCCACCAGGGGGCCCATGAGGCAGGGGGCGCGCCCAGGGGGTAGGGCACGCCCCCACCCTCGCGGGCAGGGTGTGCCCCCCTGGTGAATCTCTTCCACTGAGTATTTTTTATATATTCTGAAAACGTCTTCCGTGAAGTTTCAGGACTTTTGGAGCCGTGCAGAATAGGTCTCTAATATTTGCTCCTTTTCCAGCCCAGAATCCCGGCTGCCGGCATTCTCCCTCTTTATGTAAACCTTGTAAAATAAGAGAGAATTGGCATAAGTATTGTGACATAATGTGTAATAACAGCCCATAATGGAACAAATATCGATATAAAAGCATGATGCAAAATGGACGTATCAGTAGCACACAAAGTGTTCCTCCGGTATTCGGGAGTTGCATAATCTCATAGTCATAAGAACATGTGTAAGTCATGAAGAAAGCAATAGTAGTAAACAAACGATCAAGAGCTAAGCTAACGGAATGGGTCAAGTCAATCACATCATTCTCCTAATGATGTGACCCCAATGATCAAATAACAACTCATGTCTATGGTTAGGAAACTTAACCATCTTTGATCAATGAGCTACTCAAGTAGAGGCATACTAGTGACACTATGTTTGTCTATGTATTCACACATGTATTATGTTTCCGGTTAATACAATTCTAGCATGAATAATAAACATTTATCATGATATAAGGAAATAAAAATAACTTTATTATTGCCTCTAGGGCATATTTCCTTCAGTCTCCCACTTGCACTAGAGTCAATAATCTAGTTCACATCACCATGTGATTTAACACCAATAGTTCACATCACCATGTGATCAACACCCAAAGGGTTTACTAGAGTCAATAATCTAGTTCACATCGCTATGTGATTAACACCCAAAGAGTACGTACTAAGGTGTGATCATGTTTTGCTTGTGAGAGAAGTTTAATCTATGGGTCTGCCACATTCAGATCTGTATGTATTTTGCAAATTTCTATGTCAACAATGCTCTACACGGAGCTACTCTAGCTAATTGCTCCCTCTTTCAAAATGTATCCAGATTGAGACTTAGAGTCATCTGGATCAGTGTCAAAATTTGCATCGACGTAACCGTTTACGACAAACCTTTTGTCGCCTCCATAATCGAGAAACATATCCTTATTCCACTAAGGATAATTTTGACCGCTGCCCAGTGATCTACTCCTAGATCACTATTGTACTCCCTTGCTAAACTCAGTGTAGGGTATACAATAGATCTGGTACACAACATGGCATACTTTATAGAAACTATGGCTAAGCATAGGGAATGACTTTCATTCTCTTTCTATCTTCTGCCGTGGTCGGACTTTGAGTCTTACTCAATTTCACACCTTGTAACACAGGTAAGAACTCTTTCTTTGACTTTTCCATTTTGAACTACTTCAAAATCTTGTCAAGGTATGTACTCATTGAAAAAACTTATCAAGTGTCTTGATCTATCTCTATAGATCTTGATGCTCAATATGTAAGTAGCTTCACCGAGGTCTTTATTTGAAAAACTCCTTTCAAATACTCCTTCATGCTTTCCAGAAAATTCTACATTATTTCCGATCAACAATATGTCATTCACATATATTTATCAGAAATGTTGTAGTGCTCCCACTCACTTTCTTGTAAAGACGGGCTTCACCACAAGTCTGTATAAAACTATATGCTTTGATCAACTTATCAAAGCGTATATTCCAACTCTGAGATGCTTGCACCAATCCATAGATGGATCGCTGGAGTTTGCACATTTTGTTAGCACCTTTAGGATCAACAAAACCTTCTGGTTGCATCACATACAACTCTTCTTTTAGAAATCCATTAAGGAATGTAGTTTTGACATCCATTTGCCAGATTTCATAAAATGTGGCAATTTGCTAACATGATTCGGACAGACTTAAGCATCGCTACGAGTGAGAAAATCTCATCGTAGTCAACACTTTGAACTTTGTCAAAACCTTTTTCGACAAGTCTAGCTTTGTAGATAGTAACACTATTATCGGCGTTCGTCTTCCTCTTGAAGATCCATTTATTTTTTATGGCTTGCCGATCATTGGGCAAGTCAAACCAAAGTCCACACTTTGTTCTCATACATGGATCCCATCTCAGATTTCATGGCCTGAAGCCATTTTGCGGAATCTGGGCTCATCATCGCTTCCTCATAGTTCGTAGGTTCGTCATGGTCATGTAACATGACCTCCAAAACAAGATTACCGTACCACTCTGGTGCGGATCTTGCTCTGGTTGACCTACGAGGTTCGGTAGTGACTTGATCTGAAGTTACATGATCATTGCTACCTCTTGAGCACTGCGTTGGATTTCCTTGAAGAGGAAAGGATGATGCAGTAAAGTAGCGTAAGTATTTCCCTCAGTTTTTGAGAACCAAGGTATCAATCCAGTAGGAGGCTGCGCGTGAGTCCCTCGTACCTGCACAAAGCAAATAACTCCTCGCAACCAATGCGATAAGGGGTTGTCATTCCCTTCACGGTCACTTACGAGAGTGAGATCTGATAGATATGATAAGATAATATTTTTGGTATTTTTGTGATAAAGATGCGAAGTAAAATAAAAGCAAAGGAAATAACTAAATATTGGAAGATTAATATGATGAAGATAGACCCCGGGGCCATAGGTTTCACTAGTGGCTTCTCTCAAGAGCATAAGTATTTCACGATGGGTGAACGAATTACTGTTGAGCAATTGACAGAATTGAGCATAGTTATGAGAATATCTAGGTATGATCATGTATATAGGCATCACATCCGAGACAAGTAGACCGACTCCTGCCTGCATCTACTACTATTACTCCACTCATCAACCACTATCCAGCAAGCATCTAGAGTATTAAGTTCATGAAAACAGAGTAACGCCTTAAGCAAGATGACATGATGTAGAGGGATAAATTCATGCAATATGATAAAAAAACATCTTGTTATCCTCAATGGCAACAATACAATATGTGCCTTGCTGCCCCTACTGTCACTGGGAAAGGACACCGCAAGATTGAACCCAAAGCTAAGAACTTCTCCCATTGCAAGAAAGATCAATCTAGTAGGCCAAACCAAACTGATAATTCGAAGATACTTGCAAAGATAACCAATCATACATAAAAGAATTCAGAGAAGATTCCAATATTGTTCATAGATAATCTTGATCATAAACCCATAATTCATCGATCTCAACAAACACACCCTAAAAAGAAGACTACATCGAATAGATCTCCACAAGAGAGGGGGAGAACATTGTATTGAGATCCAAAAAGAGAGAAGAAGCCATCTAGCTAATAACTATGTGTTGGGGAACGTAGTAATTTCAAAAAAATTCCTATGCACACGCAGGATCATGGTGATGCATATCAACGAGAGGGGAGAGTGTTGTCTACATACCCTCGTAGACCATTCGCGGAAGCTTTATATCAACGCGGTTGATGTAGTCGTATGTCTTCACGATCTGACCAATCCAAGTACCGAAAGCACGGCACCTCCGAGTTCTGCACACGTTTGGCTCGGTGACGTCCTCGCCTTCTCGATCCAGCAAGAGGGGCGAAGTAGTAGATGAGTTCCGGTAGCACGACGGCGTGGTGATGGTGTTGGTGAAGAACAATCTCCGCAGGGCTTCGCCTAAGCACTAAGAAAACTATGATGGAGGATAAACTAGAGGGGATGGGGTTGCCGGCACACGGCTTGGTGTTTCTTGATGTGTCTTGGGTGCTAGCCCTACCCCTCTATTTATATGTTGAGCCTTGGGGTCGAAACTTGGAGTAAAAGCCTCCACAAGGTCGGTTTCACCCAAAAGGCAAGAGTCCTTCTCGGACTCCAGGGCCAGACGCCAGGGTTCCCGGTGAATTCCGGAACCCTTTCCAGTGAATTCCGGAACCCTTTCGGTGACCAAACACTATTATACCATATATCAAACTTTATCTCCGGACCATTCCGGAGTTCCTCTTCATGTACGTGATCTCATCCCGGACTCCGAACAACATTCGGTCACCCACAACATAACTCATAGTACTATATCATCAACGAACGTTAAGCGTGCGGACCCTACGGGTTCGAGAACTATGTAGACATGACCGAGACACATCTCTGGTCAATAACCAACACTAGTAGAAAAAGGGTCAAACGCGAAGCACATTAGTGCCGGTTTGAATTTGAGCCGGCACTAATGTGTGCATTAGTGCCGATTCCAACGGCTAGCCAGCCGCTCTCATTAGTACCGGTTCGTGGCGAACCTTTAGCACCGGTTCGTGCCACGAACCGGTACTAAAGTGAGTGGTGGCAGGATGTTGTCAGTCCGGGGCCCCTCCAGCACCTTTAGTACCGGGTCGTATCACGAACCGGTACTAGAGGTCGTCCTACATAGACCCTTCGTCCACCCGAGCTCGCTCTGTTCTTCCCCTTTCCCCTCTCCTCTCTGTTCTTTTCCCTCTTCCTCTCAAGCTCATCACACATTTTGCCCAAAATTTGTCAAGATTTGAAGGCCCCCATCCATTCAAATGATCAACTTTGTCCTTTCATCTCTCATTGCTAGATTAGCTCATGCAATGCTTTATATAGTGATTGAATTTTGAGTTTAGTAATTTGTGAGGAATTATATATATGTGCTAGTATTTGATTTATATGCAATTTGGGGTCAAAAATAACACTTAGTTTGCATATGTAGGTGTGGTTTACTTAGTAGCTTCTAAATCTCCGTCGTAACCACCATCGATCACTCGCAACGTCCCGTCGCCGGCACCACCTTGTGGTGAGCCTCTTGTTCATGAAGTTTTATATAAAAAAATTGATGTTTGTGTGATTTGGATATATAGTTACTCGTATAATTATCTTACCCATACGTTGTTTGTTATACATAGTGCCATGGTTTTGATATCCGTCCCCGTCGGCCCTCGTCCGGGTTATGATTCAGATGTGGTATATTCTCTTTTAAAACTATTCATTGCATTTCGTGTTTATGACAAATTATTCCCATCAAGTTGACATAGATATTTGTATGTAGGAGGTAGTTGAACCAGAAATTCCAACCGAACCTATTGTCGAGAGGTTAAATTTAGTTGAAAGAGAAAACGAGGATTTGAAGGAAAAATTGAAAAGAATTGAGGGGGAGAAGATGGAATTGGAGTTGCATGTTGTCGATGTCGTCGATGATCACAAGATTAAGATGGAGAAAATGCGCTTGAAGATTAGAAAGATTAGAAAATATGCCATTCATAGTGAGGCTTGGTATCATTATGCTGTTGGATCAATTGTTACCTTAGTTGCGATCTTGATCGCATTTGTTGTTGCATTTAAATTCTTTAGCTAGAGAGTTATTTGTTTGTTGCATTTAAGTGTTGTATGATCTTTATGTATGAACTTTATGTATTGTATTAATTTGGTGTTTTCGGAGCTGTGTATTGAAGATGAGCCGGCAATGGATGTACGATGATCGATGCTCTCCCGAGTTCATTAATGGTGTGCATACTTTTCTGCTTGCGGCTGAGGCAAACAAGCGGGCGGATGGTTTTATGCCTTGTCCATGTGCTGGCTGTAAGAATGGTCACAATTACTCTACGTCAAGAACCATTCACGTCCACCTGTTTGAGTCCGGTTTCATGCCCCACTATAATGTTTGGACCAAGCATGGAGAAAGAGGGGTTATGATGGAAGACAATGAAGAAGAATACGACGACGACAACTATCCTGGCCATGGGTTCCCTGAATACGATGATACAACAATGAGGGAAGAAGCTGAGCCGGTAATGTGGGAAGAAGCTGAGCTGGCAATGCGGGAAGAAGCTGAAGAAGACGCATCGAATGAGCCCATTGATGATCTAGGTCGGGCCATTGCCAATACAAAGAGAAACTGCGCAAGTGATTTGGAGAAGAAGAAGTTGCAGTGCATGTTAGAGGATCACGAAAAATTGTTGTACCCGAATTGCGTAGGTGACAAGAAAAAGCTGGGCACCACACTGGAATTGCTACAATGGAAGGCAGAGAATGGTGTATCTGACAAGGGATTTGGAAAGTTGCTGGTAATGATAAAGAATATGCTTCCAAAGGACAACGAATTGCCCGAGAGTATGTACGAAGCAAAGAAGGCTGTCTGCCCTCTAGGGTTAGAGGTGTAGAAGATACATGCATGCCATAATGATTGCATCCTCTACCGCGGTGAGTGCGAGGATTTCAACGCTTGCCCAGTATGCGGTGCATTGCGCTATAAGATCAGCCGCGATGATCCTGGTGATGTCGAGGGCGAGCGCCCCAGGAAGAAGATTCCTGCCAAGGTGATGTGGTATGCTCCTATAATACCACGGTTGGAACATTTGTTCCAAAACAAAGAGCATGCCAAGGCGATGCGATGGCACAGAGAAGATCGTAAGAAAGACGGAAAGTTGAGAGTACCCACTGACGGGTCGCAGTGGAGAAAAATCGAAAGAAAGTACGGGAAGGAGTTTGCAGATGACGCAAGGAACGTGTGGTTTGGTCTAAGCGCAGATGGCATTAATCCTTTTGGGGAGCAGAGCAGCAACCATAGCACCTGGCCTGTGACTCTATGTTTGTATAACCTTCCTCCTTGGTTGTGCATGAAGCGGAAGTTCATTATGATGCCAGTGCTCATCCAAGGCCCTAAGCAACCCGGCAACAACATTGATGTGTACCTAAGGCCATTAGTTGAAGAACTCTTGCAACTGTGGAATGGAACAGGTGTACGTGCGTGGGATGAGCACATGGGGGAAGAATTTGACCTAAAGGCGTTGTTGTTCATGACCATCAATGATTGGCCTGCTCTCAGTAACCTTTCAGGACAGACAAACAAGGGATACCGCGCATGCACGCACTGTTTGGACGATACCGATAGTATATATTTGGCTAATTGTAAGAAGAATGTGTACCTGGGACATCGTCGATTTCTTCCGAGTAGGCATCCCGTAAGAAAGAAAGGCAAGCATTTCAAAGGTGAGGCGGATCACCGGACGAAGCCTCGCCACCGTACTGGTGCTGATGTACATGATATGGTCAAGGATTTGAAGGTGGTCTTTGGAAAGGGTCCTGGTGGACAACCTGTTCCGAATGACGCTGACGGACGCGCACCCATGTGGAAGAAGAAATCTATATTTTGGGACCTTCCCTATTGGAAAGACCTAGAGGTCCGCTCCGTAATCGACGTGATGCACGTGACGAAGAATCTTTGTGTGACCCTGCTTGGCTTATTGGGCATGTATGGGAAGACAAAAGATACACCTGAGGCACGGGAGGACCAGCAACGTATGCACGGAAAAGACGGCATACATCAGGGTCATGCAAGCTATGCTCTTACCAAAGGAGAGAAGGAAATCTTCTTTGAATGCTTGCTCAGTATTAAGGTACCATCTGGCTTCTCGTTGAATATAAAGGGAATAATAAACATGGCAGAGAAAAGGTTCCAGAACCTAAAGTCTCATGACTGCCACATCATTATGACGCAACTGCTTCCGGTTGCATTGAGGGGGCTTCTACCGGAAAACGTTCGATTAGCCATTGTGAAGCTATGTGCATTCCTCAATGCAATCTCTCAGAAGGTAATCGATCCAGAAATCATACCAAGGTTAGAGAATGATTTGGTGCAATGTCTTGTCAGTTTCGAGTTGGTGTTCCCACCATCCTTCTTCAACATCATGACGCACGTCCTAGTTCACCTATGTGAAGAGATTAACGTTTTGGGTCCTGTATTTCTACACAATATGTTCCCCTTTGAGAGGTTCATGGGAGTCTTAAAGAAATATGTTCATAACTGTGCTAGGTCAGAAGGAAGCATCTCCAAGGGCCATGAAAATGAGGAGGTCATTGAGTTTTGTATTGACTTTATTCCTGACCTTAAGCCGATTGGTGTTCCTGAATCGCGGCATAAGGGCAGACTGGATGGAAAAGGCATGCTAGGAGGGGAACAAATAATATGTATGGACGGACATTCTCTCACTGAAGCACACTACACAGTTCTACAGAATTCCGCCTTGGTGGCTTCGTATATGGATGAACACAAGAATTTGCTACGCTCCAAACACCCGGAGCGGTCTGATGACTGGATTACACGTGAACAAACCAGGAGTTTCGCCAGCTGGTTGCAAACATGTACCATGCATGATGCCTCTATTGAAGATGACCTGTACTTGCTGTCCCAGTTACCATCTTCGAATATAATGACTTTCAAAGGGTACGAGATAAATGGTAATACATTTTACACGATCGCCCAAGATAAGAAGAGCACCAACCAAAACAGTGGTGTCCGCTTTGATGCAGAAACCAAGACGGGAAAGGAAACATATTATGGTTATATACAGGACATATGGGAACTTGACTATCGACGTGGTTTGAAGGTCCCTTTGTTTCGGTGCAAATGGGTCAATATGTCACGAGGCGGGGTAACGGAAGACCCGCAGTACGGAATGACAACAGTGGATCTCAACAATCTTGCATATGCATACGAACCATTCATCCTAGCCAATGATGTGGCACAGGTTTTCTATGTGAAGGACATGTCTACCAAGCCGAGAAAAAGAAAAGATAAGGAAGCGAATGCATCGTACGATGAGACAAAGCGGCACATAGTTTTTCTGGGAAGAGAAACATTGTGGGAGTGGATGACAAGACAGACATGTCAGGAGATTATGAAAAGTTTGATGAAATTGCTCCATTCATAGTGAATATTGGCCCGAGCATCCAGTTAAATGATGAAGATTTTCCATGGCTACGGCGCAAAGGGACACACGTGAAGAAAAAGTTTCACACCCAAAGATCTGGGATGTGATCGGCTTCACTATCATCACTTTCTTCTGTGTTTCACATCCAGGAGGGAATCTCTGTAATAGTTAGGGTAGCTAGTTATGTGTTTTGGCATTTGAAACGCGAAGAAATTTTATGTGCAAGCAAATTCTTTCATGCGTTTACTGATTTTTTCAGCTAAATGACCCTGAAATTGAAAAGCATTTCAAATGAACTCAGAAAAGGTTGAAAGCTGGCATGGTATCATTTCACCCACATAGCATGTGCAAAAAAGTAGAGAGGGTTACCGCAAAAACTGGATGCACTTCGTGTACAAAATGGACAATCTCTTTCGAAGTATCAGGGTTTCGGATGAAAACTCATCCGTTACAAAGGCATTTTATTTTTAAATAACCTAAGCATTACCAAATTGAATATAATGATAAAACACACTAAGATTAAACATAAGAAAAAAGAATCACTAAAAAATCTATTTTCAAAGTTAAGTTATTCACAAACTAGTGATTCACACAAATTTCAAATAATTCAAAATTTAAACTATTCAAATTTGTAAACTACCGGTACTAACAGAAAGTTTGTAATTTTTTGTACCTAAAGCAAAAATATTCACAAAGAAACTCTAAACATAGCAAAAAACAACTCAAAAATAAATAAAACAAAAATAAATAAAACAAAAATAAATAAAGCAAAAAAAAGAAAAAAAGCCCACCTACTGGGCTACAGCGGCCTGCATACGACTAGAAACCCAAATTCTAGTTGGGCCAGGATGCAGGCCCGCTAGCCCAGTAGGCCCAACAGGGCATCGCAACAGAGGTAGGCCCAGAAGGCCTGCTTAAGAGAGGGAGCTCGAGACAACAGTGCGGGCAGGGCTTATAAGCAGGTGCGAGTGCCCCTCGGCTAGCGAGGTGGGACTAAACTTTTGCGCCCCTCGCCTGGCAGCGCACACCCTTTAGTACCGGGTCGTGGCTCCAACCGGTACTAAAGGGGGCGCCTTTAGTACCGGTTGGCGCCACGACCCAGTACTAAAGGGGGTGCGGTTCCCGCCACTTCGCCTGGCCAAAACAGACCTTTAGTACCGGTTGGTGGCTCCAGCCGGTACTAAAGGGGGCAGAGGAGAAAGAAGCAGGTCAGTTTCTCATCTCTCCCTGCTTCTTTCTCCTCTGCCCGTCGCCGCCGCCCCTCGTCGCCGCCCCCGTCGCCGTCCCCGTCGCCGTCCGTCGCCGTCGCCGTCCCCGTCCCCGTCGTGCCCGCGCCGCGCCCGTCGTGCCCCGCCCGTCCTCCGTCGTCCCTCCCGGCCCGTCCCCGTCGTCGCCGCCCCATCCCGTCGTCTCTCTCGCCCGTCCCCGTCGCCGCCCACCGTCGTCGCGCCTCGCCGGTGAGCTCCTGCCCCGGCCGCCAACCACACACACACACATATGTTATAGAATTGTTAGCAATCTTTCTGTTTTTTAGTTATAGAATTATTAGAAATGTTAGTTTTAGTTATAGAAATGTTAGTTATATAGAAATGTTAGTTATATAGAAATATTAGAAATGTTAGTTATATAGAAATGTTAGATATATTAGAAATGTTAGTTATATAGAAATGTTAGTTATATAGAAATGTTTTTTCCTTATAGAAATATTAGAAATGTTAGTTTTAGTTATAGAAATATTAGAAATGTTAGTTTTAGTTATAAAATTTAGAATTTGCATATATGAAATCACAATCCATCATTTAAAAAATGTTACTTTACTTTTGCGGCATATAGTATTTGTTGTCGATGATGCCCGGCCCGCATCCTCGCCGTCGACCCGTTCGCGACGACGTCCTGCTTCAGAGGACCCATGTCCGGGACTGGGCTCCGCCGGGCTGGCACTGGGAGGTGCTACCTTCAGGGGCGCGACGCTTGGTGAGGAACCTGGCCCCAGGTCTCGTCGTTGACCCTCATCTCCTTTGGTGGCGTTCGCGTGGGCCACTTTCGGTGCGGAGGGAGCCGGCCCCGCTGGAGGTGGTACGTCACCATGTCAGGGAGGAGGACGAGCACGTCCATCGCTACATGGCTTCTATGGACATCAGGTTCTCCAATACCTGGCAGATTCTTTTGGGAGATCACCCGAGCTATGATCCAGTGATGGTTCCTTCTCTTTGGGTGTCCACCTCCTGCACCTCAGGAACCGCGAGTGGCCTAGATTACTCTGTAGTATTCGATCTTTATTAGCTTGCTAGCTAGCTAGCTAGTGATGTATTCGATATTATATCTATTATTCGAGACGATGTATTCGAGATTATATCTATTATTCGAGACGATGTATTCGAGATTATATCTATTATTCGAGACGACGTATTCGAGATTATATTCGATGATGCTTCTTATGTACTATGATTGATTCAATTTTTTCCTTATTAATTGATTGCATCCATGCATTGTAATTTGAATATATTTCTTTTGGATTAGTTAAACAAAACCTATGGCAGACAATACTGACAGAGAGGGAGAAGAGGCCCTGTTCAATATCATACCCAATCCTCGCGGGCCAGATGATGATCAGAATGAAGAAGATTATGACGGCTCCGAATATCTAAACAACACCGGGGAGGGTGATATGATATTCGATCGCGACGACCGAATTGATGAAGTCATGAACTATGAACATGATGAAGAAAATGTTGATATTGAAACAACAAAGACCGGCGAGGTATATATATTTATATAAGCAGGCATCTGGTGATCATCACATGTTTTAAATGACTTGAAGATATGTTAACGAATCGATCTTTCTTCTTTCAGCCATCCGGATAGAGCAAATCTTCAGGCAATAGGAAACGAGGCCCGAACAAAAAGTTGAAGGAGGGCGTAAAGTACAATATCGAGGCCATCAAACCTAATGGCGAACCATTAGCGCCTAAGAAGATTGCAGACAAGTTCATTCGTGAGTGGGGAGTTCTTGTGAAGGACCAACTCCCGATCTCCCTTCAAGAATGGAGAGAGCCAGCAAAGCCACGACCAGGAGTTACTTTTGTCGACGACTGACAAAAACTTCTGCTTTGGGAAACACTCATGGAACATTTCACCCTACCAGATCATTTCACAGATGCAAATGTGGAGAAAGTCAAGGATGCTACTCTTAGGAAGATGGCGGTTGCATTCAAGAACCACAAGATTCATGAATGGGCCAAGTACGTCAAGGGAGGAAGGAAGACTCCAGTATTCGAGGGAACACTAGAGAAGCAAAGTGCTCATTGGGACGATTTCGTGAAATTCAAGGATTCAGAATTATCTAAGGAACGGTCGAGAATAAACAAGGACAATGCCGCAAAAAAGGATAAGTTCCATAAGCTGGGGCCAGGTGGCTATGCGGTGGGAATGCCTAAGTGGGATAAGTCTAAGAAAGAGATGCTGGATGCAGGTGTCACTCCAGAAACATTGAGCTGGCCCCCCAGGTGCGGGACTTGGTTCTATGCGCATGGGGGGGAGTTGGACCCGAAGACAGGCAAAGATTCGAAGAAGGCATGTCTGGACGGAGCCGAAGATAAGCTACTTGTTGCAATAGAAGAGGCTCTATCGGGGGTGTTCGAGCCCAACAGAGAGAACGACGAACTTACGCGTGCCCTGGGAAATCCTGAACACCCAGGAAGAAAACGAGGCATGGGCGCTATTCCGTGGTATGAGGGGTTTTCGGACTGGAACGCCGACTACAGAACCCGTGCGAGAAAGAAGATTGCGGAGGAGAAGAAGAGGAAGATGGAGGAGGAGCAGAGGAAACTAGACTATGAACGCCTTCAAGGCCTAGAATCAGCGCACGCGGACTTGGCAGTCAAATTCCAGCGGCAGCAGGAGCAGATCGACTCACTTAGCTAGCAAAGGGGGTCTCAGCAGCTAGCGGATGATCCACCATTGGATAGCACCGTCCCATCCATGCCGAGAAGCAGCATGGGTTCCGCCCCGGGCGACGCATTGCTGGATAGCTACCCAGTGGATGACATCATGGAGAACACTAACTGCGAGCTACACTTCAAAATGAAGAACATATCCATGAAGGCGGCGGACGCCCTTGCTTTTACAAATCCCCCCGAGGCAACCTTCCATTGCAACCTGATTCCAGCGGGCTATGCTCGTGTCTTGGTTGATGAGGTGGTGGACCAATATTCGGGGTTAGAGCTTGACATTCCTGGAGGTGACGATGAGCACACACTGGGAGAGGCCAATCATCGTATCATCCTATGGAGAAAGGATTGCATCATCTTTCGAAGGCCACCGACATCGGGTCATCCGACTCCTCGTCGAAGTCCGCCACCGAGTCAGCAGACTCCCGCTCCTCCAAGTCCACCAACGCGTCAGGCCACTCCTCCTCTATGTCCGGCACAACTTCAGGCCACTCCTCCTCCTCCAAGTCAGGCAAAGCATCAGGCCACTCCTCCTCCAAGTCCGGCACAGCTTCAGGCCACTCCTCCTCCAAGTCCGGCACAGCTTCAGGCCACTCCTCCTCCTCCAACTCAGCCATGTCAGCCGTCTTCGCCGCCTCAGCAATCACGGAAGAGAGCCGCCTCAGCTATGGTGCGTAGCGGTACAAGTCGAGGTAGTACTGGAGGTACAGGCGGAGGCAAGCGATTTCAATATGGTCCAAGCCTCGCGCCTCTTCCGCAGAGGCCTTACGATAGGTCTGAGGAGGAAAACGTAGCCATATCGAAGGCCGAGGTGGAAGCCCAATTTTGTAACATCCCAAATTTTCAATTTGGAATGTTATACACTAGATCATCATTACATATCATATTTTATTGCATTTTGGTTGATCCTAGAAATTTCACGCAACTCAAGGACCCACGGAGAGAGTTGGGGATTTCGTTATTTTCATATTTGAGTTGTCTCAAATTTTGAAAATAGGATCATTTGATTTTATTTATTTTATCTTCAATTATTTCTATTACAAAAATAAGAGAGGGAATAAAATGACTTTCGCAAAATAAAGAAAACTATTGAGGATTTACTAAAAAAAATCAAATAATATTTTATTTTGGGTTTATTTGCTATTTTATTTGAATTTAGGAAAAATGCGCGTTTTTCAAAATTGCATTTAGGCAGCAAATAAAATGTTCATCCTGTGCGGCTTGATTTTAGAAGCCGGGGAAAATTTATTTCGGGATTTTTGGAGTCCGTTTAGTATTTCTTTTGTTTTTTCTTCCGAGTGTAATTATTAAAAAAACGTCCAAACCGACCTTGGGCCGTAACCGACCAGGACTCTCCTGGCCGGGCCTCTTATAAGCCGCCGCCCCCACCTCGGCCGAAGCCCAACTCGCCGCCGCCCAAAAACCCTAACCCTAGCCGGCCTGAGCCGCCGCCGCCGCTGCCACCTCGCCGCCGCCGCCCCACGCCGCTGCCTCGCCTCGCTTCTCCGCAGCTGCCGCGCCGCCGCCTCGCCGCCGCCGCCGGACCACCGCCGCCGCCGTCGCCGGAGTTGCCGGAGGTATTTTTCCCCTCCGGTTTTTCCGACGGTTTTGTTCATTTTTTTAGTTTCGGTTTTTTTAAATAGATCGGTTTTTCCAGTTTATTTAAATAGTGAGCGTTCGTCCGTTCGTTCGTTTTAACGAACGTTCGTCGTTTTTCTTTTTCACAGATTAAATCTGCGATTTTTCTGATCGCGATCTCTGATCCGATTTTCGTTTTAGTCTAACTTTTCGCTTGTTTATCGGAATCGGGCAATTCAAGCGCCTGGAGTTTCGTCTCGAAACCCTCTTTCCGTTTAACCAACTCAAAAAAAATTGCCACTGTAAAAATTGCCTTAGATCCAGAATAGTAAACGAAGCCTGTTTCTTTTGTTGTTTGTCTTTCGTTGCTTCGTTCGATTTGATTCTTTTTGCCAACCGGAATTCTTAAGTTGAACTTTCTAGTTAGATCTCTTATTTGAGTTTTACCTGTGCATTAGCTGAGTACTTATTGTATGCTTGTTTGTTTGCGATGGAGTACCCGGAGTGCGCCGCTTGCTACTTCAAATCACTAGGTTTCCCGGATCATCAGCAAGGCAAGTATCACTTTGATCATGTTTTCCCTCTACCCAGTTTTATTGCATTAGATCAATCCTCACACATTACATGATTAGGATCTAATTAAATTGTGGGTTCGGGAAGTAGTTGAGGTAGTACCTATTACCTGTTTATTATCAAACCTTTGGGAGTTACTTCTACGTTTGCTATTTATGCCATGCTATGCTAGTAGACGTGGATTGGGTGAGTGTATCCATGATAGATGTGAGATTGTTAATTAATGGTTTATCTAAGGTGGCAACTTGAACACACATCTGGATGGATTGAGGTACCTGGGTATTCCAGGATTGCCTGTTTTCTTTTGGACCGCCACCTAGGCTCAAAGGGATCATGAGATTATTCATGCTAGAAACTTCCGTGTGCAGCCACAAGCTATTATGGGCTCTAGCATAGTTGACTAAGTCATGCGAACTCTTATAGTGGTAGACTAGCAGATGTAGGGGAAAGTAGGTGTAACGGTCTACCCATCGTAAGGTGCTAGTGCTTCTGAAAGACTATTTCTCGGTCATCCATCTTCTCAAACACCATGCAGTGCGAGAAACCAAACGGAGGCGATCGAGTCTTGTGGGGAAAAGTGCGCAAACCTCTGCAGAGTGTATAAACTAATCATGATTAGCCATGTCCCCGGTTATGGACATCTTGAGTATCTAGTACCTGGATTATCTTGTGAATCTCAACATGTTACTCTAAATTAATTTTTTGGGTTTTGTTTAATGATGATGCTTAATTGGGATTGAGAATGCTGTCAACCATTCTCAATGTTTAACAACTACCATGATAGTTAAATAAAATTTATTCCTTTGCAGTAGGGACAAATTGGCTTTACGCAAAACTATAACTATAGAGCTTTCCACCAACCAAATATGCATGTAGAATAGTTGTTTCATTCCATTACTCTCTATGTGTTACTTTGCCAGCATATTCCATGTGCTAACCCGTTTCAGGCTGCAACGTTAATGTTGCAGACTTTTCAGACAACGATTAAGGAGTTTTAAGGTCGTGGTTCTATACTCAGTGATGCCGTTGGAGTTGATGGACTCACTTATCTTCCAAGCCTTCCGCTGTTATCGTTATTAGATGGCCTTAAGCCATATCTATTGTAATAAGTTCTCTTTTGAGACATTCGATGTAATAAGTGTGTGATTGCTACTCTGTTATAAATCCTTCAAGTACTGTGTGGTGTCAGCATTACTGATCCAGGGATGACACCTGAGCACAGAGATTGGACCTATGGCCCCCGGGTCTATCATCATCATATTAATTTTCCAACACTTAGTTATTTTCATTGCCCTTTTATTTTACTTTGCATGTTTATCATAAAAATACCAAAAATATTATCTTATCATATCTATCAGATCTCACTCTCGTAAGTGGCAGTGTAGCGATTGACAACCCCTTATCGCGTTGGTTGCGAGGATTTATTTGTTTTGTGTAGGTACGAGGGACTCGCGCGTAGCCTCCTACTGGATTGTTACCTTGGTTCTCAAAAACTGAGGGAAATACTTACGCTACTTTGCTACATCACCCTTTCCTCTTCAAGAGAAAACTAACGCAGTGCTCAAGAGGTAGCAAGAAGGATTTCTGGCGCCGTTGCCAGGGAGTCTACGCAAAAGTCAATATACCAAGTACCCATCACAATCCTTATCTCCCGCATTGCATTATTTGTCATTTGCCTCTTGTTTTCCTCTCCCCCACTTCACCCTTGCCGTTTTATTCGCCCTCTCTCTCTATCCTCCCTCTCTTTCTCTATTTGCCTCTTTTTGCCCGCTTGCTTTTTGTTTGCTTGTGTGTTGGATTGCTTGCTTGTCACGATGGCTCAAGATAACACTAAATTGTGTGACTTTACCAATACCAACAACAATGATTTTATTAGCACTCCGATTGCTCCTCTTACCGATGCTGAATCTTGTGAAATTAATGCCACTTTGCTGAATCTTGTCATGAAAGATCCGTTTTCCGGCCTTCCTAGTGAAGATGCCGCTACCCATCTAAATAGCTTAGTTGATTTGTGATATGCAAAAGAAGAAAGATGTGGATAACGATATTGTTAAATTGAAGCTATTTCCTTTTTCGCTTAGAGATCGCGCTAAAGCTTGGTTTTCGTCTTTGCCTAAAAATAGTATTGATTCTTGGAACAAGTGCAAAGATTGCTTTTATCTCTAACTATTTTCCTCCCACTAAGATCATCTCCCTTAGAAACAATATTATGAATTTTAAGCAACTTGATCATGAACATGTTGCACAAGCTTGGGAGAGGATGAAATTAATGATACATAATTGCCCTACTCATGGTTTGAATTTGTGGATGATTATACAAAAAATTTATGGCGGATTGAATTTTGCTTCTAGAAACCTTTTAGATTTGGCCGCGGGAGGCACTTTTATGGAAATCACTTTAGGAGAAGCTACTAAACTCCTAGATAATATTATGGTTAATTATTCTCAATGGCATACTGAAAGATCTACTAATAAAAAGGTGCATGCGATAGAAGAAATTAATGTTTTGAGTGGAAAGATGGATGAACTTATGAAATTGTTTGCTAGTAAGAGTGTTTCTTCTGATCCTAATGATATGCCCTTGTCTACTTTGATTGAGAATAATAATGAATCTATGGATGTGAATTTTTTTGGTAGGAACAATTTTGGCAACAACGCGTATAGAGGAAATTTTAATCCTAGGCCTTATCCTAGTAATCCCTCTAATAATTATGGAAATTCCTACAACAATTCTTATGGAAATCATAATAATATGCCCTCTGATTTTGAATCTAATCTTAAAGAATTTATTACTTCACAAAAGAATTTCAATTCTTTGATTGAAGAAAAATTCCTTAAGATTGATGAGTTGGCTAGGAACATTGATAGAATTTCTCTTGATGTTGATTCTTTGAAACTTAGATCTATTCCACCTAAGCATGATATCAATGAGTCTCTCAAAGCCATGATAATTTCCATTGATGAGTGCAAAGAAAGAACCGCTAGGATGCGTACTAAGAAAGATGCCTTTATAAGAGCGTGTTCTTCTAGTTCCTATGAAAATAAAGATGAAGATCTAAAAGTTATTGATGTGTCCCCTATTAAATCTTTGCTTTGCAATATGAATCTTAATAATGATGGGACTGAATATGATCCACCTTTACCTAGAAGGCGTTCCAAGAATTCAGAGTTTTTAGATCTAGATGCTAAAATTGATGAAAGTGGGATCAAAGAAATTAAAACCCTAGATGTTGCTAAACCCACTATTTTGGATTTCAAGGAATTTAATTATGAAAATTTCTCTTTGATTGATTGTATTTCCTTGTTGCAATTCGTGCTAAATTCTCCTCACGCTTATAGTCAAAATAAAGCGTTTACTAACATATCATTGATGCCTTGATGCAATCTTATGAAGAAAAACTTGAGTTGGAAGTTTCTATCCCTAGAAAACTTTATGATGAGTGGGAACCAACTATTAAAATTAAGATTAAAGATCATGAGTTCTATGCTTTATGTGATTTGGGTGCTAGTGTTTCCACGATTCCAAAGACTTTGTGTGATTTGTTAGGTTTTCGTGATTTTGATGATTGCTCTTTAAACTTGCACCTTGCGGATCCCACTATTAAGAAACCTATGGGAAGACTTAATGATGTTCTTATTGTTGAAAATAGGAATTATGTACCCGTAGATTTTATTGTTCTTGACATAGATTGCAATCCTTCATGTCCTATTATTCTTGGTAGACCTTTCCTTAGAACGATTGGTGAAATTATTGATATGAAGGAAGGAAATATTAGATTCCAATTTCCGTTAAGGAAAGGCATGGAACACTTTACTATAAAGAAAATTAAATTACCTTATTAATCTATTATGAGAGCCACTTATGGATTGCCTACCAAAGATGGCAATACCTAGATCTATCCTTGCTTTTTATGCCTAGCTAGGGGCGTTAAACGATAGCGCTTGTTGGGAGGCAACCCAATTTTGTTTTTATTCCTTGCTTTTTGCTCCTGTTTAGTAATAAATAATTTATCTAGCCTCTGTTTCGGTTGTATTTTTTGTGTTTAATTAGTGTTTGTGCCAAGTAGAACCGTTGGGAAGACTTGGGGAAAGTCTTGATATCTTGCTGTAAAAAACAGAAACTTTAGCGCTCACGAGAACTGCTGCCATTTTTATTAGGAAAGTGCTATTTAGTTAATTATTTTTGCAGATGATTAATAGATAAATTCCTCACGTCCAGCAATTTATTTTAGAATTTTTGGGGTTCCAGATCTTGCGCTATCTACAGATTACTACAGACTGTTCTGTTTTTGACAGATTCTGTTTTTCGTGTGTTGTTTGCTTATTTTGATGAATCTCTGGCTAGTAAAACAGTTTATAAACCATAGAGAAGTTGGAATACAGTAGGTTTAACACCAATATAAATAAATAATGAGTTCATTACAGTACCTTGAAGTGGTCTTTTGTTTTCTTTCGCTAACGGAGCTCACTTGATTTTCTACTTCAAGTTCTGTGTTGTGAAGTTTTCAAGTTTTGGGTAAAAAAATGATGGATTATGGAGCAAGGAGTGGCAAGAGACTAAGATTGGGGATTCCCATGGCACCCCCAAGATAATCTAAGGACACCTAAAAGCCAAAGCTTGGGGATGCCCCAGAAGGCAACCCCTTTTTCGTCTACTTCTATCGGTAACTTTACTTGGAGCTATATTTTTATTCACCACATGATATGTGTTTTGCTTGGAGCGTCTTGTATGATTTGAGTATTTGATTTTTAGTTTACCACATTCATACTTTCTGTACACACCTTTTGAGAGAGCCATACATGATTTGGAATTTGTTAGAATACTCTATGTGCTTCACTTATATCTTTTTGAGTTATATAGTTTTGCTCTAGTACTTCACTATCTTTTAGAGCACGGTGGTGGATTTGTTTTATAGAAACTATTGATCTCTCATGCTTCACTTAGATTATTTTGAGAGTCTTAAATAACATGGTAATTTGCTTAAATAATCCTAATATGCTAGGTATTCAATATTAGTAAAAACATTCTTATGAGTGTTTTGAATACTAAGAGAAGTTTGATGCTTGATGATTGTTTTGAGATATGGAGGTAATAATATCAAAGTTGTGCTAGTTGAGTAGTTGTGAATTTGAGGAATGCTTGTGTTGAAGTTTGCAAGTCCCTTAGCATGCACGTATGGTAAACGTTATGTAACAAATTTGAAACATGATGTGTTATTTGATTGTCGTCCTTATGAGTGGCGGTCGGGGACGGGCGATGGTCTTTTCCTACCAATCTATCCCCCTAGGAGCATGCGCGTAGTGCTTGGTTTTTGATGACTTTTAGATTTTTGCAATAAGTACGTGAGTTCTTTATGACTAATGTTGAGTCCATGGATTATATGCATTCTCACCCTTCCATCATTGCTAGCCTCTTCGGTACCGTGCATTGCCCTTTCTCACATTGAGAGTTGGTGCAAACTTCGCCGGTGCATCCAAACCCCGTGATATGATACGCTCTTTCACACATAAACCACCTTATATCTTCCTCAAAACAGCCACCGTACCTACCTATTATGGCATTTCCATAGCCATTCCGAGATATATTGCCATGCAACTTTCCACCATTCCGTTTATCGTGACACATTCATCATTGTCATATTTCTTAGCATGATCATGTAGTTGACATAGTATTTGTGGCAAAGCCACCGTTCATAATTCTTTCATACATGTCACTCTTGGTTCATTGCATATCCCGGTACACCGCCGGAGGCATTCATATAGAGTCATACCTTGTTCTAAGTATCGAGTTGTAATTCTTGAGTTGTAAGTAAATAGAAGTGTGATGACCATCATTCATAGAGCATTGTCCTCCGAAAAAAAGAGAAAGGCCAAATAAAAAAAGGAAAGGCCAAATAAAAAATAAAAAAATAAAGGGTACAATGCTACTATCCTTTGCCACACTTATGCTTCAAAGTAGCACCATAATCTTCATGATAGAGAGTCTTTTGTTTTGTCACTTTCATATACTAGTGGGAAATTTTCATTATAGAACTTGGCCTGTATATTCCAACAATGGGCCTCCTCAAGTGCCCTAGGTCTTCGTGAGCAAGCAAGTTGGATGCACACCCACTTAGTTTCTTTTGCTGAGCTTTCATACATTCATAGCTCTAGTGCATCCGTTTCATGGCAATCCCTACTCCTTGCATTAACATCAATCGATGGGCATCTCCATATCCCATTTATTAGCCTCGTTGATGTGAGACTTTATCCTTTTTTGTCTTCTCCACATAACCCCCATCATCATATTCTATTCCACCCATAGTGCTATATCCATGGCTCGCGCTCATGTATTGCGTGAAAGTTTATAGGTTTGAGATTACTAAAGTATGAAACAATTGCTTGGCTTGTCATCGGGGTTGTGCATGATGAGAACATTCTCGTGTGACGAAAATGGAGCATGACTAAACTATATGATTTTGTAGGGATGAACTTTCTTTGGCCATGTTATTTTGAGAAGACATAATTGCTTAGTTAGTATGCTTGAAGTATTATTATTTTTATGTCAATATGAACTTTTATCTTAAATCTTTCGGATCTGAATATTCATACCACAATTAAGAAGAATTACATTAAAATTATGCCAAGTAGCACTCCGCATCAAAATTTCTGTTTTTATCATTTACCTACTTGTTGGGGATATAACTATTTACGTAAGCCGCCCAGGAGGGGCCGGGTTACGCAAAGAGAAGCCCATCTGAAGCCCAAGACCAAGACGTGAAGATGGCGGTTCAGTAAAGGGTCTAAAGGCCCACAGGCGATTTATGGCCCATGGTGATAAACCGCCATGAGGGCGTGACTTGTATTGTAAGGTAGAAGTAACTAGTCACCGAGCCGGACATTGTTTATGAGCCGGCCGGGATTCTGTAAGCCGTAGGGCATCGACCCGTGTATATAAGGGGACGACCCGCTGGCGGCTTAGGAGAGAAAAACAACAAATCGAGAACCGGGCATAGCGTATCTCGCTCCCTGGTCATCGAAACCTGAAGTAATTCCAACCCAACTAGACGTAGGCCTTCCTTCACCGTAAGGGGCTGAACTAGTATAAACCTCGCGTGTCCTTTGTCCCGATTAACCCCTTCAAGCTTCCTAGCTGCGATGGCTCCACGATTAAGTCCTTGCAAGAGGACATCTGCCGTGACAATTCCACGACAGTTGGCGCCCACCGTGGGGCCAGCGCATGGTGGATTTGAGTTCTTGAAGGGCAGCTTCGAAGGGCTCAAGGGATACGCAGTTGGCCGGATGACCAAGAGTCGTCGCGGCAAGATCTACATCAACGACAAAGGCTGGGGCCTCGACGCCGGCTCAATTGAGTACGGATACCGGGTCCCCTTTGGCGGAATTCATGTCTTCATCGGCCGGATTGGTGAGACGGGCCCTGAGCCGGACAGCTGCACCGACCTCGTCGAGACGGCTCAGCGTGCGAAACCCGCCCGAGCTCAACCCGTGGTGAAGCGTGCCTTTGTGGGTTGCATCCACGGAGGTGAACTTCCTGAAGGATCTGAAGGTGATGGTGAGCCAGCC
Source organism: Triticum urartu (assembly GCF_003073215.2). Classification (NCBI taxonomy): domain Eukaryota; kingdom Viridiplantae; phylum Streptophyta; class Magnoliopsida; order Poales; family Poaceae; genus Triticum; species Triticum urartu. Next base: position 553,648,274 of record NC_053024.1, on the reverse strand, counting down.
GTCCTCTCTGACGGTGATTCGTCCGCCGGCTCAACAGATTTGCTGTATCAAGTTCAAGATGGTGTGCTCGGGGGCTGTTCCGATGGCAACACTATTTCGGACCCTTCAGAGTCGCCAAACTGGGCAGGAGTCTTCATGGCTGGTACTCAACCCGGCCAAAATTCTACGGCCTCAGTGGCGATAACGTCCGGGTTAGGAGCAGCCGGGGCAGGAGGCCCTGTGCGCTCACTGGCTCAGGTGCTGATGGATCTCATGGATAAGCTTACGGCTTTGTTAACTGTTACAGTTATCCCTGCGAACCAATCTGAGCATGAGGCAGAGGTGGCACAGGTTCGCGACGAGATCGCCCGGGCTTCGCGACGAGATCGCCCGGGCTAAGGAAACCTTAGCAGCTGAAGATGCTAGATTAGCAACAGAGCGGGCAGCTTTGGACGTGCGGGCGCAGCAACTTCAGGCAGAGGCTTTGCAGCTCACGTTGAGCTTAAACGCATCTAATGAGGTAATGAGGAGGAGACATCAGAAAACTCCGTCCCGTTTACCTCAGATTTATGATCCTCAGAATCTCTTCGCTACACCCGGGGCCGGCCCAAGTAACCCGCTAGGTGCAAATCAGTTTATGACATCCGGAGCGGGAGGCCCAGTCCAGCCTCCGGTGACGGCGCCTCTTCACGGCAATATGGCACCGCCCCATTACGTGCCAATACCACAGGGTCATTTCTCCAACCCCATGGAGAACTTAATCGCAGCATCCGCACGTTTGGTGGCTCTCCCAGTAGATGGTGATGATCCGACAGCGGTGGAAACCCGGAAGATCAGGGAACTTGTCCAAACAGCCCTGGCTCAGCAAGAGACCTACTCCTACAGCTGGGACAGGATTCACTCAACTCCTCCGCCCTGGTTAGCTCCGCCTCGTCAAAACCGGAGCCCGAGTTACAGTAGACACATGGAGTCAGAGGCCTTGTCAAGTAGAACTTAGCGCCGGAACCAGCCTGGCGGGTATAACCCGGTTCAGGATCGGATACGTCAGGAGGACGAGCGGGCAACTCAGCTAGCAGCTCAACTAGCAGCCCAACAGGACTCACTGGCCTACCCGACGACTTCTATTGAGGCGGGTGTTGCTACTAGAACCGGAGGAGTTCCTTGTCTGATACCGGCTCTACGTAATGTACGTCTGCCCAAGGATTTCAAGGGACCTCGAAAGGTGCCGAATTATACGGCCGATTTACAGCCTGGGGCGTGGATTGAAAGTTATGAGATGGCCATGGAGCTGCTGGAGGTTAGCGATGAAGCGATGGCTAAATACTTCACCATGATGTTGGACGGAACGGCCCGTTCTTGGTTAAAGGGTTTGCCACCCAATTCCATTGGTTCATGGGCGGAGCTAAAGGCCCGTTTCATCCAGAACTTCAAGGACACTTGCAAGCAGTCTATGTCGATTGTGGACCTGACAAATTGTAAGCAGGAGGAAGGTGAATCTATGACTCATTGGGTACGCCGGGTAAAATATATAATACATTCGTCTGACAAGATGGATGCCGGCTCAGCAGTTCTCATGCTGGAGAAGAATTGCCGTTTTGAGCCTCTGAGACAGAAACTGGGGCGCCTTAAGCATGATTGCAACGATATGGGGATGCTAATGGCGGCTTTAGTCAAGTATGCTGATTCTGATAGTACCAAGGATCCCGCGTCTGATGAGGAAAAGACAGGGAAGGGAAAGAAGAACGGCAATGGAAAGGGTCAGCAGCATAACCCGGCGAGTCAAGGAGGTAATAAGCGTAAGGCGGACGGTAACCCGGAATTTGTGGCCAATGCACAGGGTAACAATCAGAAGCGCAAAGGAAAGCCACCCCGGTTTGGCGGGTCAAGCCCGTCTCTTGAGCAATTACTCAATGAGCCCTGCCCGAAACACGACACCCGGGAACGACCAGCGACTCACTTATGGAAGGATTGCGCAATCATGAAGGCCTTTAAGAATTCTAGTACGTTTGATGGCAATCAAGACCCAGGCGGCGGTTCAGGAGCTGGCGGCTTTCATGGCCCGGGCGGTGGTTCAGGATCCGGCTTTCAGGGAAGCCAGGGTGGTTATAATCAACAACAGTCTGGTCAAGGAGGTCAGCAGCAGCAGCAGTCGGGTTATCAGAGTCATCCAAAACAGCTAAACAGTGGGCAGTATCACGTGTTCACCACAAGTTTGTGTAAACGTGATCAGAAAGTTCATAAGAGGGCTGTGAATTCTGTTGAGCCGGCAGTCCCTCGTTACTTGAGGTGGTCGGAATAGCCTATTGTCTGGAGCAGGGAGGATCACCCTCCCCGGGTTGATAATCCGGGTTAACTGGCCTTGGTAGTGGCACCACAAGTTGGTGGTTATAAATTTACTAAGGTGCTCATGGATGGAGGTAGCAGCATCAACATCCTTTATTACGAGACCTTTCGGCGCATGGGCTTAACTGACAAGAATTTAAAGACTTCCAACACCGTCTTCCATGGAGTGGTGCCTGGTAAATCGGCGTACCCTGTGGGTAAGATTGAGCTAGAGGTGGCCTTTGGAGACGAGCATGATTCTAGGGCAGAAAAGTTAACTTTTGAGGTGGTAAAAATCAAGAGTCCGTATCACGCTTTGTTCGGGCAGCCGGCTTATGCCAAGTTCATGGCGCGGCCGTGTTATGTTTATTTACAGCTCAAGATGCCCGGTTACAAGGGTACCATCACCGTGCGTGGAAGCCGAAAGGTGGCCCTGGAATGCGAAGAAGGCGATGCGGCTTATGCCGAGTCTGTCTGTGCAGCAGAGGAGCTCAAATTTTATCAAGATAACGTTGACCCAGTGGATATGACTTCTCTCAAGAAGCCAACTACGGAGCATGACCCGGCCATGAAGTTTAAATTGGCTGCAGAGACTAAGCTTGTCGATTTTACTTCGGGCGATTCATCTAAGCAATTCAGCATCAGTGCCAACTTGGATCCTAAATAGGAAAGCACGCTCATCGAGTTCATCCGTGAGAACCAGGACATCTTTGCATGGAAACCTTCTGACATGCCGGGTGAACCGAGAGGACTCGCTGAGCACACTCTTAATATTGATCCGAAGTATAAGCCGGTCAGGCAGTTTCTGCGGCGATTCAATGAAGAGAGACGAAAAGCTATAGGAGAAGAGGTCGTCCGGCTCTTGGCGGCTGGGTTCATTGTCGAAGTTTTTCACCCGGAGTGGTTGGCTAACCCGGTGCTCGTACTCAAGAAAAATGGCACATGTCGGATGTGTGTGGATTGCACGGACTTAAATAAGGCTTGTCCGGCTGATCCTTTTGCTCTCCCCCGTATTGATCAAATCATTAATGCTACGGCAGGTTGTGCGCATTTGAGCTTTTTGGATGCTTATTCTGGTTATCATCAGATCAAGATGGCAGTTAAGGACCAGGAGAAGACGGCTTTCATCACCCCGTTTGGAGCCTTCTGCTATGTGTCTATGCCTTTTGGGCTCAAGAGTGCCCAGGCGACTTATCAACGGTGTGTGCAGAATTGTCTCCACAATCAGATTGGGCGCAATGTTCATGCTTATGTGGATGACATAGTTGTGAAATCCAGAGAGGCGGAAACCTTGATATCTGATCTCAGAGAAACCTTTGACAATCTCCGGGTTTACAAAATGATGCTTAACCAGGAGAAGTGTGTATTTGGTGTGCCTGCAGGCAAGCTTTTGGGATTCTTGGTCTCAAACAGGGGTATCGAGGCTAATCCGGAGAAGATTAAGGCAATCACTTCTTTGGCTAAACCGGCATGTATCAATGATGTTCAGCGATTGGCGGGTCGTGTTGCCGCTTTAGGCCGGTTCATAAGCCGGTTAGGGGAGAAGGCCCTACCGCTGTACCAATTGATGAAGAAGGCAGACACCTTTGTCTGGAGTGATGCTGCTAATGCTGCTTTTGAGGATTTGAAGAGGCCGTTATCTGAGCCGCCGGTTCTTGTGGCTCCCATTGACAAGGAGCCGTTGCTGTTATAGGTGGCTGCTAATTCACGAGCCGTCAATGTGGCAATTGTGGTAGAGCGCAAGGAGGCTGGTAAGGAACATCCGGTTCAACGGCTGGTTTATTATGTCAGTGAGGTACTCATCGAGTCAAAACAAAGATATCCTCATTGGTAGAAACTTGTTTACGGGGTGTTCATGGCAAGCCGGAAGCTGAAGCAATACTTCCAGGGTCACCCTATCACTGTGGTAAGTTCTGCCCCCTTGGGAGACATTATTCAGAATAGAGAGGCTACAGGATGAGTCGCCAAATGGGCCATCGACCTCGGGCCTCATGGTCTGAAGTACGTATCGCGCACTGCCATTAAGTCTCAAGCTTTGGTGGATTTCATCAACGACTGGACAGAGCTACAGGCACCTGAAGAGAAGCCCGATAACACTTATTGGATTATTCACTTTGATGGGTCCAGACAGTTGGAAGGCTCGGGGCCTGGAGTGGTATTAACTTCCCCTCGAGGTGACAATTGTTATGTGCTCCGGCTTATGTTTCCTTGTACTAACAATGCAGCTGAGTACGAGGCCCTGCTCCATGGTCTCTGGATGGCCAAAGAGATGAACCTGAGCCAGGTAAGATGCTTAGGAGACTCAGACCTTGTGGCTCAACAGGTGTCAGGCAAGTGGGATTCTAAAGATCCCCTCATGGTGGCTTACCTCGTGAAGTCGATGCTGTGGCTGGACATTTCAAGGGTTACGTAGTGGAACACATTGATCGAAGGAAGAATGAGGCGGCTGATGCCTTAAGCCGGCTGGGGTCTCAGCGTAAGCCGGTGCCGCCTAACACCTTTCTTGATGTTTTGCATAATCCTTCTGTTAAGTTACCTACAGAGGAAGATCTGGCAATACCAGACCCGGAGGCACAGCTGGTGGCGGCTCTCCATGTTATCCCGGATTGGACAGTGCCTTATTTGGCTTACATGACCCGAGGAGAGTTGCCTGAAGATGAGACCTTGGCAAGACAAATCGCCCGGCGGTCCAAGTCCATGACAATTGTCAATGGCGAGTTACATCATTACAGTGTCACTGGAGCGATTCAACGTTGCGTGTCACCTACAGAGGGTCAGGAGATCCTTCGTGAGATTCATGAAGGCGATTGTGGTCATCACGCCGGCTCAAAATCTCTTGTGGACAAAGCTTTCCGTCATGGGTTTTATTGGCTGACGGCTCATGCTGATGCGGAAGACCTGGTCAGTAAATGTGACGGATGACATAAATTCTCACGACGAGCCCATGTGCCGGCTCAAGAATTGAGGATGATTCCAATTACCTGGCCATTTGCAGTCTGGGGGCTTGATATGGTTGGGCCTTTCAAAAGGTCTAAGGATAAAAAGACTCACCTCTTGGTGGCGGTTGACAAGTTCACAAACTGGGTGGAGGCGGAGCCAGTCAGTAAGTGTGATGCAGCCACGGTGGTCCAGTTTATGAAAAAGGTGATTTTTCGCTTTGGTTTTCCACACAGCATCATAACTGATAATGGCACTAACCGTTCCAAAGGATCTATGGAAGAGTTCTGTCAACGAGAGCATATTCGGCTTGACGTTTCAGCTGTGGCTCACCCTCAATCTAATGGTCAAGCAGAACAAGCTAATCAAGAAATCTTGAGGGGTATCAAGCCCCGGCTCTTGGTCCCCTTGCAGCGGACGCCGGGTTGTTGGGTGGAGGAGTTACCTTCTGTACTCTGGAGCATCAATACTACACCTAACAGATCTACGGGTTACACGCCTTTCTTTATGGTGTATGGAGCAGAGGCGGTCCTGCCAAGTGACATTCGTCATGACTCACCCCGTGTGGCGGCTTATGTTGAGGAAGACAATGGAAAAGCTCGGCAAGACGCACTTGACCTATTGGATGAAGAGCGAGACTTGGCAATAGCCCGCTCGGCGATTTACCAGCAAGACCTGCGCCGCTATCACAGCCGCCGGGTTAAGTCCAGAACCTTTCAGGAAGGCGACTTAGTGCTCCGACTCATCCAGGATCAATCTGACATGCACAAGCTATCCCCTCCTTGGGAAGGACCCTTTGTGGTCAGCAAGAATCTGAACAACGGATCATATTACCTTATTGACATTCGGGAACACAAAGACTCATGTAAGTCGGAGGAGGAGACCCGTCGGCCATGGAATATCGCTCATCTTCGGCCTTATTATACTTGAGCCGTCGGCTCTAATGTGTATATACTTATACTATGTATATTACATAAAGCAATAAAGCAGGACCTCTGTCCTTTTTTCCACTCCCAAAAAAGGTTTATGTGTTTTCTTTGTCGGGTGGTGGAGATAACCAAGGAGAAGCGGATCATATCTGAATCCGGCTTTCCTTTGGTCCGGTTTATGATCATATCTGAATCTAGCCGTCATCACTTGGGGGCTTCCTGTTCAAACATAGGTCGTATTCGAACCAAAGAGAACATAGCTGTCGATACCCACTTGATCGGCATACTGCCAAACCCACTTGGGGGCTTCTTGATCATATTTGAATCACAGCTTAACCCCTTTTGGGTCTGACGTGGATCGTATTCAAATCAGTGTCATTAAACAACTCTTATGGTCACTTGGGGGCTTCCTGTTCAAACATAGGTCGTATTCAAACCAAAGAGAACATAGCTATCGATACCCACTTGATCGGCATCGCCACAGCCACTGGGGGCTAACAGATTGTATCCAAATCCTTGCTCAACCCCTTTGGAACGGTTCACTGATCATATTCGAATCAGAAACCCATGAATTTTTTTCATCATATTTTACAAGTGTCAACATTTGATATCTTGTGACCCTCTTGAAAATACAATGGAATACATTACAATCCTCCAGGATTAATATTGGTTACATCAGGTTGTTAAGTACCAGGTGAACTTGTATGTGCCAATTTTCAGGAGTTAGACTTACCCCCGGGGGTTGGTTTATATAAGCCGGAAAAGAAGTTGTAAGCATCACAGGGCAATGCAAGGTATTTCTGCAAAGGACATAACAGATACATATAAACTACAAAGTGCATAGTGACGGCGGCTTATGCAAGTATTAAGGCCATAAGCGTGTTGGGGAACGTTGCAGAAAACAAAAAAAATTCCTACGTTTTCACCAAGATCCATCTATGAGTTCATCTAGCAACAAGTGATCGGATGCATCTACATACCTTTGTAGATCGCGAGCGGAAGCGTTCAAAGAACGGGGATGAGGGAGTCGTACTCGTCGTGATCCAAATCACCGGAGATCCTAGCGCCGAACAGACGGCACCTCCGCGTTCAACACACGTACGGTCAGCGTGACGTCTCCTCCTTGATCCAGCAAGGGGGAAGGAGAGGTTGATGAAGATCCAGCAGCACAACGGCGTGGTGGTGGATGCAGCAGTCACCGCAGCAGGGCTTCGCCGAGCTTCTGTGAGAGGGAGAGGTATAGCAGGGGAGAGGGAGGCGCCAAGGCTTGAGTTGTAGCTGCCCTCCCTCCCCCCCTTTATATAGGCCCCCTAGGGGGGTGCGCTGGCCCTAGGAGATGGGATCTCCTAGGGGGCGGCGGCCAAGGGGGTGGAGTAACCCCCAAGGCAAGTGGAGGCGACCCCTCCCCTAGGGTTCCCAACCCTAGGCGCATGGGGGGCCAAGGGGGGGCGCACCAGCCCACTATGGGCTGGTTCCCCTCCCTACTTCAGCCCATGGGGCCCTCCGGGATGGGTGGCCCCACCCGGTGGACCCCCGAGACCCATCCGGTGGTCCCGGTACAATACCGGTGACCCCAAAACTTTCCCGATGGCCGAAACTACACTTCCTATATATAATTATTCACCTCCGGACCATTCCGGAACTTCTCGTGACGTCCAGGATCTCATCCGGGACTCCGAACAACTTTCGGATTACCGCATACTCATATCTATACAACCCTAGCGTCACCGAACCTTAAGTGTGTAGGCCCTACGGGTTCGGGAGACAAGTAGACATGACTGAGATGACTCTCTGGTCAATAACCAACAGCGGGATCTGGATACCCATGTTGGCTCCCACATGCTCCTCGATGATCTCATCGGATGAACCACGATGTCGAGGACCTAATCAATCCCGTACTCAATTCCCTTTGTCAATCGGTACGTTACTTGCCCGAGACTCGATCGTCGGTATCCCAATACCTCGTTCAGTCTCGTTACCGGCAAGTCACTTTACTCGTACCGTAATGCATGATCCCGTGATCAACCACTTGATCACATTGAGCTCATTATGATGATGCATTACCGAGTGGGCCCAGAGATACCTCTCCGTCATACGGAGTGACAAATCCCAGTCTCGATTCGTGCCAACCCAACAGACACTTTCGGAGATACCTGTAATGTACCTTTATAGTCACCCAGTTACGTTGTGATGTTTGGCACACCCAAGGCACTCCTACGGCATCCGGGAGTTGCACAATCTCATGGTCTAAGGAAATGATACTTGACATCCAGAAAAGCTACAGCAAACGAACTACACGATCTTTGTGCTATGCTTAGGTTTGGGTCTTGTCCATCACATCATTCTCCTAATGATGTGATCCCGTTATCAATGACATCCCCATGTCCATAGCCAGGAAACCATGACTATCTGTTGATCAACGAGCGAGTCAACTAGAGGCTCACTAGGGACACATTGTGGTCTATGTATTCACACATGTATTACGATTTCCGGATAATACAATTATAGCATGAATAATAGACAATTATCATGAACAAGGAAATATAATAATCATTTTATTATTGCCTCTAGGGCATATTTCCAACAGTCTCCCATTTGCACTAGAGTCAATCATCTAGTTACATTGTGATGAATCGAACACCCATGGAATTCTGGTGTTGATCATGTTTTGCTCTAGGGAGAGGTTTAGTCAACGGATCTGCTACATTTAGGTCCGTATGTACTTTACAAATCTCTATGTCTCCATTTTGAACACTTTCACGAATGGAGTTGAAGCGACGCTTGATATGCCTGGTCTTCCTGTGAAACCTGGGCTCCTTGGCAAGGGCAATAGCTCCAGTGTTGTCACAGAAGAGAGTCATCGGACCCGACGCATTGGGTATGACTCCTAGGTCGGTAATGAACTCCTTCACCCAGACTGCTTCGTGTGCTGCCTCCGAGGCTGCCATGTACTCCGCTTCACATGTAGATCCCGCCACAACGCTTTGCTTGCAACTGCACCAGCTTACTGCCCCACCATTCAAAATATACATGTATCCGGTTTGTGACTTAGAGTCATCCAGATCTGTGTCAAAGCTAGCATCGACGTAACCCTTTACGACGAGCTCTTCGTCACCTCCATAAATGAGAAACATTTCCTTAGTCCTTTTCAGGTACTTCAGGATATTTTTGACCGCTGTCCAGTGTTCCTAGCCGGGATTACTTTGGTACCTACCTACCAAACCTACGGCAAGGTTTACATCAGGTCTGGTACACAGCATGGCATACATAATAGACCCTATGGATGAGGCATAGGGGATGACACTCATCTCTTCTATATCTTCTGCCGTGGTCGGACATTGAGCTGAGCTCAATTTCACACCTTGCAACACAGGCAAGAACCCCTTCTTAGACTGATACATATTGAACTTCTTCAATATCTTATCAAGGTATGTGCTTTGTGAAAGACCTATGAGGCGTCTTGATCTATCTCTATAGATCTTGATGCTTAATATATAAGCAGCTTCTCCAAGGTCCTTCATTGAAAAACTCTTATTCAAGTAGGCCTTAATGTTGTCCAAAAGCACTATATCATTTCCCATCAAAAGTATGTCATCTACATATAATATGAGAAATGCTACAGAGCTCCCACTCACTTTCTTGTAAACGCAGGCTTCTCCATAAGTCTGCATAAACCCAAATGCTTTGATCATCTCATAAAAGCGAATGTTCCAACTCCGAGATGCTTGCACCAGCCCATAAATCGAGCATTGGAGCTTGCACACCTTGTCAGCATTCTTAGGATCGACAAAACCTTCCGGCTGCATCATATACAATTCTTCCTTAAGGAAACCATTAAGGAATGCCGTTTTGACGTCCATTTGCCATATCTCATAATCATAGAATGCGGCAATTGCTAACATGATTCGGACGGACTTCAACTTCGCTACAGGTGAGAAAGTCTCATCGTAGTCAACCCCTTGAACTTGTCCATAACCCTTAGCGACAAGCCGAGCTTTATAGATGGTCACATTACCATCCGCGTCTGTCTTCTTCTTAAAGATCCATTTATTTTCTATGGCTCGCCGATCATTGGGTAAGTCAGTCAAAGTCCATACTTCGTTTTCATACATGGATCCTATCTCGAATTTCATGGCTTCCAGCCATTTGTCGGAATCCGGGCCCGCTATCGCTTCTTCATAGTTCGAAGGTTCATCATTGTCTAACAACATGATTTCCAAGACAGGGTTGCCGTACCACTCTGGTGGGGAACGTGTCCTTATGGACCTTCGAAGTTCAGTAGGAGCTTGATCAGAAGTATCTTGATCATCATCATTAATTTCCTCTCTAATTGGTGTAGGCACCACAGGAATATTTTCCTGAGCTGCGCTACTCTCTGCTTCAAGAGGCAGTACTTCATCAAGCTCTACTTTCCTCCCACTTACTTCTCTCGAGAGAAACTCCTTCTCTAGAAAGGATCCATTCTTGGCAACAAAGATCTTGCCTTTGGATCTGAGGTAGAAGGTATACCCAATAGTTTCTTTAGGGTATCCTATGAAGACGCATTTTTCCGACTTGGGTTCGAGCTTTTCAGGTTGAAGTTTCTTGACATAAGCATCGCATCCCCAAACTTTTAGAAACGATAGCTTAGGTTTCTTCCCAAACCATAATTCATACGGTGTCGTCTCAACGGATTTCGACGGTGCCCTATTTAAAGTAAATGCGGCAGTCTCTAAAGCATAGCCCCAAAATGATAGTGGTAAATCGGTAAGAGACATCATAGATCGCACCATATCTAATAGAGTGCGATTACGACGTTCGGACACACCATTACGCTGAGGTGTTCCAGGCGGCGTCAGTTGTGAAACTATTCCACATTTTCTTAAGTGTGTGCCAAATTCGTGACTCAAGTATTCTCCCCCACGATCTGATCGCAAGAACTTGATTTTCCTGTCACGTTGATTCTCAACCTCACTCTGAAATTCCTTGAACTTTTCAAAGGTCTCAGACTTATGTTTCATTAAGTAGACATACCCATATCTACTCAAGTCATCAGTGAGGGTGAGAACGTAACGATAGCCACCGCGAGCCTCAACGCTCATTGGACCACACACATTAGTATGTATGATTTCCAATAAGTTGGTTGCTCGCTCCATTGTTCCTGAGAATGGAGTCTTGGTCATTTTACCCATGAGGCATGGTTCGCATGTGTCAAATGATTCATAATCAAGAGACTCTAAAAGTCCATCTGCATGGAGCTTCTTCATGCGTTTGACACCTATGTGACCAAGGCGGTAGTGCCACAAGTATGTGGTACTATCATTATCAACCTTACATCTTTTGGTATTCACACTATGAACATGTGTAGCATTACGCTCGAGATTCATTAAGAATAAACCATTCACCATCGGAGCATGACCATAAAACATATCTCTCATATAAATAGAACAACCATTATTCTCGGATTTATATGAGTAGCCATCTCGTATTAAACGAGATCCTGATACAATGTTCATGCTCAAAGCTAGCACTAAATAACAATTATTGAGGTTTAAAACTAATCCCGTAGGTAAATGTAGAGGTAGCGTGCCGACGGCGATCACATCGACCTTGGAACCATTCCCGATGCGCATCGTCACCTCGTCCTTCGCCAGTCTCCGCTTATTCCGCAGCTCTTGCTTTGAGTTACAAATGTGAGCAACCGCACCGGTATCAAATACCCAGGAGCTACTACGAGTACTCGTAAGGTACACATCAATTACATGTATATCACATATACCTTTCGTGATGCCGGCCTTCTTGTCCGCTAAGTATTTGGGGCAGTTCCGCTTCTAGTGACCACTTCCCTTGCAATAAAAACACTCAGTCTCGGGCTTGGGTCCATTCTTTGGCTTCTTCCTGGCAACTTGCTTACCGGGCGCGGCAACTCCCTTGCCGTCCTTCTTGAAGTTCTTCTTACCCTTGCCTTTCTTGAACTTAGTGGTTTTATTCACCATCAACACTTGATGTTCCTTTTTGACTTCTACCTCTGCTGATTTCAGCATTGCAAATACTTCAGGAATGGTATTTTCCATCCCCTGCATATTGAAGTTCATCACAAAGCTCTTGTATCTTGGTGGAAGCGACTGGAGGATTCTGTCAATGACCGCGTCATCCGGGAGATTAATTCCCAGCTGAGTCAAGCGGTTATGTAACCCAGACATTGTGAGTATGTGCTCACTGACAGAACTATTTTCCTCCATCTTACAGCTGAAGAACTTGTCAAAGACTTCATATCTCTCGACCCGGGCATGAGCTTGAAAAACCATTTTCAGCTCTTCGAACATCTCATATGCTCCGTGTCTCTCAAAACGCTTTTGGAGCCCCGGTTCTAAGCTGTAAAGCATGCCACACTGAACGAGGGAGTAATCATCAGTACGTGTCTGCCAAGTGTTCATAACGTCTTGTTCTGCAGGGAGAGCAGGTGCTTCACCTAGCGTGGCTTGTAGGACATAATCTTTCTTGGCAGCTATGAGGATGATCCTCAGGTTCCGGACCCAGTCCGTATAGTTGCTCCCATCGTCTTTCAGCTTGGTTTTCTCTAGGAACGCGTTGAAGTTGAGGACAACGTTGGCCATTTGATCTACAAGACATATTGTAAAGATTTTAGACTAAGTTCATGATAATTAAGTTCATCTAATCAAATTATTCAATGAACTCCCACTTAGATAGACATCCCTCCAGTCATCTAAGTATAACATGATCCGAGTTGACTAGGCCGTGTCCGATCATCACGTGAGACGGACTAGTCAACATCGGTGAACATCTTCATGTTGATCGTATCTTCTATACGACTCATGCTCGACCTTTCGGTCTTCTGTGTTCCGAGGCCATGTCTGTACATGCTAGGCTCGTCAAGTCAACCTAAGTGTTTGCATGTGTAAATCTGTCTTACACCCGTTGTATGTGAACGTTGGAATCTATCACACCCGATCATCACGTGGTGCTTCGAAACAACGAACTGTCGCAACGGCGCACAGTTAGGGGAAACACTTTCTTGAAATTATTATGAGGGATCATCTTATTTACTACCGTCATTCTAAGTAAACAAGATGCAAAAACATGATAAACATCTCATGCAATCAAATAATAGTGACATGATATGGCCAATATCATATAGCTCATGTGATCTCCATCTTGGGGCTCCATGATCATCTTGTCACCGGCATGACACCATGATCTCCATCATCGTGTCTCCATGAAGTTGCTCGCCAACTATTACTTCTACTACTATGGCTAACACGTTTAGCAATAAAGTAAAGTAATTTACATGGCGTTTCTCAATGACACGCAGGTCATACAAAATAAAGACAACTACTATGGCTCCTGCCGGTTGTCATACTCATCGACATGCAATTCGTGATTCCTATTACAAGAACATGATCTCATACATCACATATATCATTCATCATTCATCACAACTTTGGCCATATCACATCATAAAACACTTGCTGCAAAAACAAGTTAGACGTCCTCTAATTGTTGTTGCAAGTTTTACGTGGCTGCAAGAGGGTTCTAGCAAGAACGTTTTCTTACCTACGTTAAAGCCACAACGTGATTTGTCAACTTCTATTTACCCTTCATAAGGACCCTTTTCGTCAAATCCGCTCCAACTAAAGTGGGAGAGACAGACACCCGCCAGCCACCTTATGCAACTAGTGCATGTCAGTCGGTGGAACCGGTCTCACGTAAGCGTACGTGTAAGGTTGGTCCGGGCCGCTTCATCCCACAATACCGCTGAAGCAAAATAAGACTAGTAGCGGCAAGAAAGTTGACAACATCTACGCCCACAACAAATTGTGTTCTACTCGTGCAAAGAGAACTACGCATAGACCTAGCTCATGATGCCACTGTTGGGGAACGTTGCAGAAAACAAAAAAAATTCCTATATTTTCACCAAGATCCATCTATGAGTTCATCTAGCAATGAGTGATCGGATGCATCTACATACCTTTGTATATCGCGAGCGGAAGTGTTCAAAGAACGGGGATGAGGGAGTCGTACTCGTCGTGATCCAAATCACCGGAGATCCTAGCGCCGAACGGACGGCACCTCCGTGTTCAACACATGTACGGTTAGCGTGACGTCTCCTCCTTCTTGATCCAGCAAGGGGGAAGGAGAGGTTGACGAAGATCCAGCAGCACAACGGCGTGGTGGTGGATGCAGTAGTCACCGCAGCAGGGCTTCGCCGAGCTTTTGTGAGAGGGAGAGGTATAGCAGGGGAGAGGGAGGCGCCAAGGCTTGAGTTGTAGCTGCCCTCCCTCCCCCCCTTTATATAGGCCCCCTAGGGGGGTGTGCAGGCCCTAGGAGATGGGATCTCCTAGGGGGGGCGGCGGCCAAGGGGGTGGAGTAACCCCCAAGGCAAGTGGAGGCGCCCCCTCCCCTAGGGTTCCCAACCCTAGGCGCATGGGGGCCCAAGGGGGGGCGCACCAGCCCACTATGGGCTGGTTCCCCTCCCCACTTAAGCCCATGGGGCCCTTCGGGATGGGTGGCCCCACCCGGTGGACCCCCGGGACCCATCCGGTGGTCCCGGTACAATACCGGTGACCCCGAAACTTTCCCAATGGTCGAAACTACACTTCCTATATATAATCCTTCACCTCCGGACCATTCCGGAACTTCTCGTGACGTCTAGGATCTCATCCGGGACTCCGAACAACTTTTAGATTACTGCATACTCATATCTATACAACCCTAGCGTCACCGAACCTTAAGTGTGTAGACCCTACGGGTTCGGGAGACAAGCAGACATGACCGAGACGACTCTCTGGTCAATAACCAACAGCGGGATTTGGATACCCATGTTGGCTCCCACATGCTCCTCGATGATCTCATCAGATGAACCACGATGTCGAGGACCTAATCAATCCCGTACTCAATTCCCTTTGTCAATCGGTACGTTACTTGCCCGAGACTCGATCGTCGGTATCCCATTACCTTGTTCAGTCTTGTTACCGGCAAGTCACTTTACTCATACCGTAATGCATGATCCCGTGATCAACCACTTGATCACATTGAGATCATTATGATGATGCATTACCGAGTGGGCCCAGAGATACCTCTCCGTCATATGGAGTGACAAATCCCAGTCTCGATTCGTGCCAACCCAACAGACACTTTCGGAGATACTTGTAATGTACCTTTATAGTCACCCAGTTATGTTGTGACGTTTGGCACACCCAAGGCACTCCTACGGCATCCGGGAGTTGTACAATCTCATGGTCTAAGGAAATGATACTTGACATCCAGAAAAGCTACAGCAAACGAACTACACGATCTTTGTGCTATGCTTAGGTTTAGGTCTTGTCCATCACATCATTCTCCTAATGATGTGATCCCGTTATCAATGACATCCCCATGTCCATAGCCAGGAAACCATGACTATCTGTTGATCAACGAGCTAGTCAACTACAGGCTCACTAGGGACACATTGTGGTCTATGTATTCACACATGTATTACGATTTCCAGATAATACAATTATAGCATGAATAATAGACAATTATCATGAACAAGGAAATATAATAATCATTTTATTATTACCTCTAGGGCATATTTCCAACAAAGCGTGCACAAAGGCATAGCAAAACTCAAGGTATTTTTTACTCTATTACAAGACTCGTCGAGTCTGAATGATGCGGCATTGTTTTTCGATAACGACATAAGCAGGTGGCGCCTGACAATCTACTCTTGGGGTTGATTTGAAGCCTCCGGGTTATCCTTCTCCGTCTCTTCGCCGGCTGCTTTGTCCTGGAAGGATGATGAGGCCCAGTCAATGCCACTCAAGGCCTCAAACTTAGCTTCATCATCTATTAAACCGGTTGGGTCGACTTCAGGAGAAAAGGTGTGCTTACGGGTTGGAGGGATCAAGCTGACATCGTCATAATGCAGCGTGGGGATTCTCCGATTCTCCTTGTCATAACCCGGCTGACACTTGGTGAGGTCAGTGTCGTTCCCAATAAGAGTAGCCATCGAACGTATATCCTTCACACAGGCGGTGAAATCCTTATCATTAAACATGGTGCCATCTTCCTTTAAACTTGGATACCCAAGAGCAATATCAGCGGGGTCTAGTTCTGGAAGCCACGCCTTGGCCCGGCTCAATGCGGCTATAGATCCGGCTCTTGCAGATGCTCGTCTTAACTCTTGGATTCACTGAGGTAGCACAGCAAGCCGCTTCAGCACATCTTGCAGGAGATAGGGAACATCATTTGATAAAGCCACAACGGCCAGAGCATGTTGTGACCCGGTGTAGAGCTGTTCCACCAGAGTATAAACCGCCTTCATCTTGATCACCATGTTCTGCTTGAGATTTGTACTCCTGGGGCCTGCGTTATTAAGCATAAGGTGAGTCAGAGGAAACAACTGAAATGGTCATTTAAGGTTTGAGTAAGTCACTCACCAAAGATTGATGACACCATTCGAGATATCTGGCGCTTTAAGTCGGACAGTTCGGCCGTTGCTTCCGCAAGCGATGCCTCTGCTGTCTCGGCTCGGGTCACCAGTGCGGCCTTTTCATCAGCCCAAATTTTCTTCTCCGATTCAAAATTTTTCTTCAGCTTCTCTTATTTAGAGACGCTGAATTCAAATTTGGAGTTAGCCTTTTGAGTTTCAATCTCCTGGGCTGCCACGCGGTTCTTCAGGTCAACAATCTCCGATTCAAATTGACTTAGGATGGCCTGCATTGCACCGGATAGTAGTCAAGATTACGGTAAATAATATTAAGTCCCGAGCACTTTGCAAGCAAAGGTACTTGACACTTGGGGGCTAATGTATACTGAAGAACTTTCAATTACTACTCCGGCTCATGGAAATTAAGTCCCAAGCACTTTGCAAGCAAAGATGTTTGGCACTTGGGGGCTAATGTGTATTGCAAGTGCTACAACCGGGTTAAATATCTTTTTCCTAAGCCGGATAAGTAGTGCTAGGCAATTTTCTAAAGTCTACAGCATATTTACTTATAAGCAATAGACTTGGGGGCTGGTACAGTAAGTATGGTTAAAGAAAGCTAGCATAAGTCATACCTCAGATTTTTGTTGTATCTGCTTCACCATGTCAATTTCCAGGTCACGGCTGCTATGTACTTGATTGATATAGCCGGAGATGATCTCTCCAATACTCAAATGAGTATAGTCAGTGACGTCCATGGCCTTTCGGCGTTCTACCAATTCCTCTTTAGAACACTTGGCAAGTACAGTTGGCTCTGCCGACTCAACAAACTGAGTCTTAAGAATCTCAACTTCCGGATCATTTGCCTTGGCGGGGCTAGGAGCCTCCGTGTTACAAGAATCATTGAGGGTTTGCTCAGTAGGCGGGTCAGAGGAAGATATAGGAACATCATGAGATGGTTGAGGCGGCGGCTCGTGAGCAGAGGCGTCAGGAGCAGTTGTGCCCAGCTCTGGTTCAGTCACAACCGGCTCTTGGGGCGGCTTATTCTTTTTTGCCCTTTTGCTGGGTTTTACTTGCACACTGTGGAAAAGGTAGACAGGTTAAATGCAAAAAATATGAGTAAAATAAGGCATAAGGTACAACAAGTTCATATTACCCGGGAGCAGTTTTGAAGGCTGGCATGTTGGACTGCATAGACTCACCGGAGGAAGGTGAAATATCCTGATAGTTGGAGTCAGAAGAATTGAGAGGCTGACGAATGAAACCCGCCAAAGGAAAAAAGGCGTAAATCAGAGATAACCTCAGACTAGCGTTTCCTGGTCACATCAGGTAAGCTGGAGGAGAGTTCCGCGTCTTGGCTGGTCCGGGTCTGCCTCCGGCTCTCATAAATATGTCACTTCAAAAGAAATTGAGGGTCTTGGTAAGCTAAAGGATGTGAAAATCTTACTTTCCGGGTCACTCTTCGGATTTTCAACCTCGGTAAAGGCTCTGAGTCGGAGGAGATTATAGTTACCTCTTCAACAGCTTGGCTGTTGCCTGTATCCCCCTGAAAGGAATTAATGTCAATAACATGATGATAAAAGAGTCAGAGGAATTAGGAGTTACCTCTTCTTCATCATCCTCAGTATCATCCAGTTTCATCATATCTGAGGCGTTGGGTTTCCTCTTTCTTGAAGTTCCAGTCTTAGCGGTTCTTCTTTCAGCTCGTTTCGCTGCTCTGGCTTGTTTGGCAGCCTCATGGTCATACTTGACCTTCCAGAAGTCGCTATTTGCCTATGAATAAGGATAAAGGGTTATGAGTAAAGGTAAGGTATAACATAATAAAGATAATTGTGGAGGATAATAACTCACTGGAGGGGCCGGGTTCTTCTTGCAGAAAGGAAGTAAGCCAAAGGCATTACTAGTCATCGTGCTTTCTTTCAGCAAAGACTGGGTTGTAGCTTCCACCGCATCATCTGGTAAGTCGTCAGGACTATGACGCAGTGGGTCATCCTTTTCGCCTAAGTAAGTACACATTAAGCCGGGGCGGCGGCTTAACGGAATCACTCGCCAAGCAACCCAGACTCGGACCAGGTCGATGCCATCTAAACCATTCCCCAAAAGAGCTTTGATTTTCTTAATAGTGGGGGTGAGTGACAGACGCTCAATAGTAGTCAACTTGTCCAGCAGCGGGTGGTTGGATTCAAGGCGCAAGGCACGGAAGCCGGGCAGCGGGTTTTCACCAGCCGGAGAAGTGTCCTGGCAGTAGAACCACGTTTGGTTCCAATCCTTTGGATGACTCGGCAGTTCAGCATAAGGGAAAAGGCAGTCTCTCCGTCGTTGAATCGAGATGCCACCAAGTTCTAGATTGGGTCCGTTGGCGCGCTCATTCTGCCGGTTCAAATAGAACAACTCCCTGAACAAAAGTAGGCTGGGTTCTTCTCCAAGGTAGACCTCACAGAAAACTTGGAAGTTGCAGATATTTGACACGGAATTGGGCCCGATGTCTTGAGTTCTTAAGTCAAAGAAATGCAGAATGTCTCTAAAGAATTTTGAACCGGGAGGAGCAAATCCCCGGCTCATGTGATCGGTAAAAATGATCACCTCCCCTTCCTTGGGTTGAGGTTTCTCTTCAGATGGTTCAGGAGCACGATAAGACATGACATCCTTCTTGGGCAGATGGCCAGACTTTACAAACTCTGACAGTTTGTTCTCTGTAACCATGGATGGGACCCAGTTGCAGGTAACCGGAGGTTTAACAGCTTTGGGTGCCATTGGGTAAATTGAAGCCTACAACAAGATAAAGGAAATTTTTCCGGTTCATTATAACCCGGAGAATAAAAATTATTGGGTTATTTAAGATGGCGGCTTAAGAAGGGGGCTAATGACATGCAGGTAACTATGTGATAATGTTTAACAGTTGCAGGTATTAAAGATGATTAAGGTTTTCTTAAGTCGCCAGAGGCAAGCGGTGCTGACAGCCGGCATTATCTTAAACCGGCTATGCGGACTACTGTGGCTGAAACAAAGTCAACAGACGCAGTTTTTTGGCTAAGGGTGGAACAAACAGGTTTCACAAGTTGCCATCATTATTTTGGATCAAATGATGCTCTGGCAAGGAAAATATTTCTAGATCTAAAACAAGTACAAAGAAGTTCATATACTCGCGGAAGGCTTCCAAAACAAGGGAAATGAGATCTGTTCTCATACAGGATAAGCACAAACATTTTCCGCAGCAGTTCTAAGTTGTTTTTATAATCTAAACAAGGCATTGGAGGTGAGAGCTAATGGAAGTTTGCATCGGGCGGCGATGAACGACGACGAACTCAAGACGGTTTCAATGCAGATCTGAGAAGGGGGAAAAGAGGAACTCACAGATGCGGAAGAACTGCGGAGGGTCGCCGTCATTTTCTGGTCAAGTTCAGGGTGATGCAACGGCCTGAGTCGGTGAAGACGAGGGGGTCGACGGCGGTGGAGCTTGAGCAGCAAAGAAGGAGGTGCGAGGAGGAAGACGACTTAAGGAAATGAAAAATACCTAGGTTGCATCTATTTATAAGGAGGGGCCGACCAAGACGGCGCGAGAAATGAGGAGACGGAATATCATTTTACAACAACCCTGACGCCTCAATTTTCGGGACGGTCAGTAAAGGCAAAGATCCGTTGGAGGATATGACGGAATAAAATATGAGTTTTATTGAAGATGACGTCACGGAGATTTAACCCGGATCCAGATGATGACGTCACGGCGGGTTAAAGTTTCCGCACAAAACAGAAGACTGAAGGCCAGTTCATAAGGTTTTTAAAGATTGACATGAACCGGTTCAAATCAATCTGGGGCCTAATGTTGGGGATGTAACTATTTACGTAAGCCGCCCAGGAGGGGCCGGGTTACGCAAAGAGAAGCCCATCTGAAGCCCAAGACCAAGACGTGAAGATGGCGGTTCAGTAAAGGGTCTAAAGGCCCACAGGCGATTTATGGCCCATGGTGATAAACCGCCATGAGGGTGTGACTTGTATTGTAAGGTAGAAGTAACTAGTCACCGAGCCGGACATTGTTTATGAGCCGGCTAGGATTCTGTAAGCCGTAGGGCGTCGACCCGTGTATATAAGGGGACGACCCGCTGGCGGCTTAGGAGAGAAAAACAACAAATCGAGAACCGGGCATAGCGTATCTCGCTCCCTGGTCATCGAAACCTCAAGTAATTCCAACCCAACTAGACGTAGGCCTTCCTTCACTGTAAGGGGCTGAACTAGTATAAACCTCGCGTGTCCTTTGTCCCGATTAACCCCTTCAAGCTTCCTAGCTGCGATGGCTCCACGATTAAGTCCTTGCAAGAGGACATCTGCCGTGACAATTCCACGACACTACTCGAGGACGAGCAGGAATTAATCTTGGGGATGCTTGATATGTCTCCAACGTATCTGTAATTTTTGATTGCTCCATGCTATAGTATCTACTGTTTTGGACATTATTGGGCTTTATTATCCACTTTTATATTATTTTTGGGACTAACCTATTAACCGGAGGCCCAGCCCAGAATTGCTATTTTTTGCCTATTTTAGGGTTTCGAAGAAAAGGGATATGAAACGGACTCCAAACGGAATGAAACCTTCGGGAACATCATTTTCTCACCGAACATGATCCGGGAGACTTGGACCCTATGTCAAGAAATAAAGGAAGTGGCCACGAGGTAGGGGGCGCGCCTACTCCCCCCCCCCCAGGCGCGCCCTCCACCCTCGTGGGCCCCTATTGCTCCACCGACGTACTCCTTCCTCCTATATATACCTACGTACCCCCAAACGATCAGATACGGAGCCAAAACCCCAATTCCACCGCCGCAACTTTCTGTATCCACGAGATCCCATCTTGGGGCCTATTCCGGAGCTCCGCCGGAGGGGGCCTCCATCACGGAGGGCTTCTACATCAACACCATAGACTCTCTGATGAAGTGTGAGTAGTTTACCTCAGACCTTCGGGTCCATAGTTATTATCTAGATGGCTTCTTCTCTCTTTTTGGATCTCAATACAAAGTTCTCCCCCTCTCTTGTGGAGATCTATTCGATGTAATCTTCTTTTTGCGGTGTGTTTGTTGAGTTCGATGAATTGTGGGTTTATGATCAAGATTATCTATGAACAATATTTGAATCTTCTCTGAATTATTTTATGTATGATTGGTTATCTTTGCAAGTCTATTCGAATTATCAGTTTGGTTTGGCCTACTAGATTGATCTTTCTTGCAATGGAAGAAGTGCTTAGCTTTGGGTTCAATCTTGCGGTGTCCTTTCCCAGTGACAGTAGGGGCAGCAAGGCACGTATTGTATTGTTGCCATCGAGGATAACAATATGGGGTTTTTATCATATTGCATGAATTTATCCCTCTACATCATGTCATCTTGCTTAATGTGTTACTCTGTTTTCATGAACTTAATACTCTAGATGCATGTTGGATAGCGGTCGATGAGTGGAGTAATAGTAGTAGATGCAGGCAGAAGTCGGTCTACTTGTATCGGACGTGATGCCTATATACATGATCATACCTAGATATTCTCATAAGTATGCTCAATTCTGTCAATTGCTCAACAATAATTCGTTCACCCACCGTAAAATACCTATGCTCTTGAGAGAAGCCACTAGTGAAACCTATGGCCCCCGGGTCTATCTTCATCATATTAATCTTTCAACACTTAGTTATTTTCATTGCCCTTTTATTTTACTTTGCATCTTTATCATAAAAATACCAAAAATATTATCTTATCATATCTATCAGATCTCACTCTCGTAAGTGGCCGTGTAGGGATTGACAACCCCTTATCGCGTTGGTTGCGAGGATTTATTTGTTTTGTGTAGGTACAAGGGACTCGCGCGTAGCCTCCTACTGGATTGATACCTTGGTTCTCAAAAACTGAGGGAAATACTTACGCTACTTTGCTGCATCACCCTTTCCTCTTCAAGGAAAAACAAACGCAGTGCTAAAGAGGTAGCAAGCAGCAACTTGCTTGCCGTTCTTCTTTAAGTTCCCTTTCTTCCCCTTTGCCCTTTTCTTGAAACTAGTGGTCTTGTTAATCATCAACACTTGATGCTCTTTCTTGATTTCTACCTTCATCGATTTCATCATCATGAAAAGCTCGGGAATCATTTACATCATCCCTTGCATACTATAGTTCATCATGAAGTTCTACTAACTTGGTGATGGTGACTAGAGAATTCTGTCAATCACTATTTTATCTGGAAGATTAACTCCCACTTGATTCAAGCGATTGTAGTACCCAGACAATCTGAGCACATGCTCACTGCTTGAGCTATTCTCCTCCATCTTTTAGCTATAGAACTTGTTGGAGACTTCATATCTCTCAACTTGGGTATTTGCTTGAAATATTAACTTCAACTCCTGGAACATCTCATATGGTCCATGATGTTCAAAACGTCTTTGAAGTCCCGATTCTAAGCTGTTAAGCATGGTGCACTAAACTAACAAGTAGTAATCATATTGAGCTAGCCAAACGTTCATAACGTCTGCATCTGCTCTGCAATAGGTCTGTCACCTAGCGGTGCATCAAGGACATAATTCTTCTGTGCAGCAATGAGGATAAACCTCATATCACGGACCCAGTCCGCATCATTGCTACTATCATCTTTCAACTTAGTTTTCTCTAGGAACACATATAAAACATAGGGAAGCAATAATGCGAGCTATTGATCTACAACATAGATATGCAAATACTATCAGGACTAAGTTCATGATAAATTAAAGTTCAATTAATCATATTACTTAAGAACTCCCACTTAGATAGACATCCCTCTAATCATCTAAGTGATCACGTGATTCATATCAACTAAACCATAACCGATCATCACGTGAAGTGGAGTAGTTTTCAATGGTGAACATCATTATGTTGATCATATCTACTATATGATTCACACACGACCTTTCGGTCTCTAGTGTTCCGAGGCCATATCTTCATATGCTAGGCTCGTCAAGTTTAACCTGAGTATTCTACGTGTGCAAAACTGGCTTGCACCCATTGTAGATGGACGTAGAGCTTATCACACCCGATCATCACGTGGTGTCTGGGAACGATGAACTTTGGCAATGGTGCATACTCAGGGAGAACACTTTTATCTTGAAATTTAGTGAGAGATCATCCTATAATGCTACCGTCAATCAAAGCAAAATAAGATGCATAAAAGATAAACATCACATGGAATCAATATAAGTGATATGATATGGCCATCATCATCTTGTGCTTGTGATCTCCATCTCCGAAGCACCGTCCTGATCACCATCGTCACCGATGCGACACCTTGATCTCCATCGTAGCATCATTGTCGTCTCGCCAACTATTGCTTCTACGACTGTCGCTACTGCTTAGTGATAAAGTAAAGCAATTACAGGGCAATTGCATTGCATACAATAAAGCGACAACCATATGGCTCCTGCCAGTTGCCGATAACTCGGTTACAAAAACATGATCATCTCATACAATAAAATATAGCATCATGTCTTGACCATATCACATCACAACATGCCGTGCAAAAACAAGCTAGACATCCTCTACTTTGTTGTTGCAAGTTTTACATGGCTGCTACGGGCTGAGCAAGAACCGTTCTTACCTACGCATCAAAACCACAATGATAGTTCGTCAAGTTAGTGTTGTTTTAACCTTCTCAAGGACCGAGCGTAGCCACACTCGGTTCAACTAAAGTTGGAGAAACTGACACCCGCCAGCCACCTGTGTACAAAGCACGTCGGTAGAACCAGTCTCGCGTAAGCGTACGCACAATGTCAGTCCGGGCCGCTTCATCCAACAATGCCGTCGAATCAAAGTATGACATGCTGGTAAGCAGTATGACTTGTATCGCCCACAACTCACTTGTGTTCTACTCGTGCATATAACATCTACACATAAAACCTAGCTCGGATGCCATTGTTGGGGAACGTAGTAATTTCAAAAATTCTCCTACGCACACATAGGATCATGGTGATGCATAGCAATGAGAGGGGAGAGTGTTGTCCACGCACCCTCGTAGACCGTTAAGCGGAAGCGTTATGACAACGTGGTTGATGTAGTCGTACGTCTTCACGATCGACCGATCCTCAGTACTGAACGTACGGCACCTCCGCGTTCAGCACACGTTCAGCTCGGTGACGTCCCATGAACTCACTATCCAGTAGAGCTCAGGGAAGAGTTTCGTCAGCACGACGGCGTGGTGACGATGTTGATGAAGTTACCGCAGCAGGGCTTCGCCTAAAAAAATCGTTACCGCAGCAGGGCTTCGCCTAAACAAATCGTTACCATAGATCAAATAACAAATCGGCCTTCCAATATATCGATATTTATGTCTCGACCATTTCGAGACTCCTCGTCATGACCGTGATCTCATCCGGGACTCCGAACAACCTTCGGTACATCAAATCACATAACTCGTAATATAAATCGTCATCGAACGTTAAGCGCGCGGACCCTACGGGTTCGAGAACTATCTAGACATGACCGAGACACATCTCCGGTCAATAACCAATAGAAGAACCTGGATGCTCATATTGGCTCCTACATATTCTACGAAGATCTTTATCGGTCAAACCGCATAACAACATACGTCGTTCCCTTTGTCATCGGTATGTTACTTGCCCGAGATTCGATCGTCGGTATCATCATACCTAGTTGAATCTCGTTACCGACAATTCTCTTTACTCGTTCTGTAATGTATCATCCCGCAACTAACTCATTAGTCACATTACTTGCAAGGCTCATAGTGATGCACATTACTGAGAGGGCCCAGAGATACCTCTCCGATAGACTAAGTAACAAATCCTAATCTCGATCTATGCCAACCCAACAAACACCATCGGAGACACCTGTAGAGCATCTTTATAATCACCCAGTTACATTGTGATGTTTGATAGCACACAAGGTGTTCCTTCGGTATTTGGGAGTTGCATAATCTCATAGTCGTAGGAACATGTATAAGTCATGAAAAAAGTAGTAGCAATAAAACTGAATGATCATTATGCTAAGCTAATGGATGTGTCTTGTCCATCACATCATTCTCTAATGATGTGATCCCGTTCATCAAATGACAACACATGTCCATGGCTAGGAAACTTAACCATCTTTGATTAACGAGCTAGTCAAGTAGAGGCATACTAGTGACACTATGTTTGTCTATGTATTCACACATGTATTATGTTTCCGGTTAATACAATTCTAGCATGAATAATAAACATTTATCATGAAATAAGGAAATAAATAATAACTTCATTATTGCCTCTAGGGCATATTTCCTTCACCTATTATGGCATTTCCATAGCCATTCTGAGATATATTGCCATGCAACTTTCCACCATTCCATTTATTATGACACGCATCATCATTGTCATATTGCTTTGCATGATCACGTAGTTGACATCGTATTTGTGGCAAATCCACTGTTCATAATTTTTTCATACATGTCACTCTTTATTCATCGCAATCCCGGTACACCGCTGGAGGCATTCACATAGAGTCATATTTTGTTCTAAGTATCGAGTTGTAATTCTTGAGTTGTAAGTAAAAAGAAGTGTGATGATCATCATTATTAGAGCATTGTCCCAGTGAGGAAAGGATGATGGAGACTATGATTCTCCCACAAGTCGGGATGAGACTCCGGACGAAAAAAAGAAAGAAAAAGAGGCCAAAAGAAAAGAAAAGAAAGAAGGCCAAAATAAAAAAATGAGAGAAAAAGAGAGAAGGGACAATATTACTATCCTTTTTTCCACACTTGTGCTTCAAAGTAGCACCATGATCTTCATGATAGAGAGTCTCCTATGTTGTCACTTTCATATACTAGTAAGAATTTTACATTATAGAACTTGGCTTGTAAACCTGTGGTTGAGATGGTTAGGTGGACAGTGGTATCCCCAACCCACCAGGGTTCAAATCCTGATGCTCGCATTATTCCTGGATTTATTTCAGGATTTCCGGTGATGCGCTTTCAGTGGGAGGAGACGTTCCCGTCGACGACAAGGCGCCTACGGTGACTTCATAAATTTCAAGATGATATGCCGGCTCGGTCTCTCGGAGGTGCTCATAGGGGTAGGGTGTGCGTGTGTGCGTTCATAGGGGTGAGTGTATGTGCGTGTATATGAGCGCTTGTGTCTGTACTGATTCTCAAAAAAAAACCTGGGTTGTATATTCCAATGATGGGCTTCCTCAAATGCCCTAGGTCTTCATGAGCAAGTGAGTTGGATGCACAACCACTTAGTTTCTTTGATGTGCTTTCATATATTTATAGCTCTAGTGCATCTGTTGCATGGCAATCCCTACTCCTTGCATTGACAACAATCGGTGGGCATCTCCATATCCCATTGATTAGCCGCGTCAATGTGAGACCTTCTCCCTTTTATCTTCTCACATAATCTCAATCATCATATTCTATTCCACCCATAGTGCTATGTCCATGGCTCGCTCTCATATATTGCGTAAAAGTTGAAACGGTTTGAAAAGGCTAAGTATGAAACAATTGATTGGCTTGTCATCAGGGTTGTGCATGATGAGAGCATTTTGTGTGACGAAAATGAAGCATGGCCAAACTATATGACTTTGTAGGGATAAGTTTTCTTTGGCTATGGTATTTTGATAAGACATAATTGCTTGATTAACATACTTGATGTATTACTATTTTTATGTCAACAATAAACTTTTATCTTGAATATTTCGGATCTGAACATTCATGCCACAATAGAGAAAATACATTGAAGAATATTCTAGAAAGCATTTCACATCAAAAATCATGTTTTTATCATTTACCTACTCGAGGACGAGCAGGAATTAAGCTTGGGGATGCTGATATGTCTCCAACGTATCTACAATTTTGATTGTTCCATGCTATTATATTATCTGTTTTGGATGTTAATGGGCTTTCTTTTACACTTTTATATTATTTTTGGGACTAACCTATTAACCGGAGGCCCAAGCCAAATTGCTGTTTTTTTGCCTATTTCAGTGTTTCGCAGAAAAGGAATATCAAACGGAGTCCAAACGGAATGAAACCTTCGGGAGCGTGATTTTTGGAACAAACGTGATCCAGACGACTTGGAGTGAACGTCAAGAAACAACCGAGGAGGCCACGAGGCAGGGGGCGCGCCCTCCCCACTCGTGGGCCCCTCGTTGCTCAACCGACCTACTTCTTCCTCCTATATATGTTCGCATACCCCGAAAACATCCAGGAGCACCACGAAATCCTATTTCCACCGCTGCAACCTTCTGTATCCAAGAGATCCCATCTTGGGGCCTTTTCTGGAGCTTCGCCGGAGGGGGCATTGATCACGGAGGGCCTCTACATCAACTCCATGGCCCCTCCAATGATGTGTGAGTAGTTTACCTCAGACCTTCGGGTCCATAGTTATTAGCTAGATGGCTTCTTCTCTCTCTTTGGATCTCAATACAAAGTTCTCCTCGATCTTCTTGAAGATCTATTCGATGTAACTCTTTTTGCGGTGTGTTTGTTAAGATCCAATGAATTGGAGGGAAAGATCGTCAAGTTAGCGACCCCGTTTTCATTCTGTGGGCCTTCCTTTCTTCAAAGAAAGCTCCAGCCCGAGCAAGGACATATCAGCTACAATATCGATCAGTTGGTTGATTATGTCGCCCATTTGGTAAATTCAACTTAGCAATAAAGCATTGACAAGTGTGTTCACTTCTCTCCATGCCAAACAAAATATCATCATCTGGTTCTTTAATCTATTTTTAATCCTTATATCAGTCTGCGACGATGGAACCAATTTTTCACCCAATCTGAACTGGTTGTTTTACCTCTTCTTTTTTACTCTCCATAAATGTACAGCTTTATAAAAGTTGTTGTATTGCTTGGGGCCAATTTACTTATATTATGCTCAACTTTAGCTCATGAACTGCATGGCAAAACCTAATTCTGGTTGGTCTTCTGCCACTTGTTTTATGGCTGTGTAGGCAACGGATGGCATTCTTCTTTGTTGCCAGTTGTGAATTATTTTGTACAAGGCCTCTCAGCAGCTACCTATGTTTTGCGAGGTTATGACAGTATGTAGCTAGCATGTATGGATTTTACATACTTCTGCACAGGTTGAGATGCATCACATGATCTTCTTCTCTTGATTGATGGGTATTGCAGAGTCCTTTCTTTGCCACAAAGGGCAGGAGCTGTGCCATTCAACTCAAAAGGACAAAGAGTTCATCACAAGGGGGTGGCCTCTAGGATATTTACACAAAAGAGGAAATGTATTTTTGTATAGAACCAAATTATACTATCTAATTGAGTAAATTATACTCCCTCCGTCCCAAAATTCTTGTCTTAAATTTGTCTAGATACGGATGTATCAAGTCACATTTTAGTATTAGATACATCCGTATCTAGACAAATCTAAGACAAGAATTTCAGGACGGAGGGAGTATCATGTAGTGAGTACATTTTATTGTGTCACCTATGTTTATATCTTTTTTAATGCAAGTTTACTACTACTCCGACTTTCTAATTGCAGGCTCAACTATTTGGACCCACTGATCTGATTTTGTTTGGTTTGTGTATGTGTATACTGAAGTCTGGTGAATCCCTAAAGAACCAAATCTTCATTCCTATCTCATATATGCTATCTTAAATGCAAAGTGTTAGCTACTCTAGTCTCATGTTTGAAAATGTGATTGATTATAAAATGCGCATGCTTTCGTATATATTTGCAAAGAAAAAAATCCTTATTAATTTTTTATTAAAATGGTTTGTGTCGGTACCCTGAGTGGTTGCTCATACTTAAAGTTACTAACAAATACAAGTATTTTCAATGTGCTTATGGTTATAAATGAGACTCACTCTACGCCTAAGTTGTTGCTAAAACCTATTTTTACCGAGAAAGACAAACCTTTCCAAAACACTTATTGTACAGATTTTGAAAAACAATTCTATTTGATTTTTTCATACCAAGACATGTTTTTTTTAAATTAGACTCTATACATTAAGTTAAGCCGTGTATATTCATATCATTATAAAAAATCATTTCATAGTGTTTCTTATTAGAGGGGGATTAAACCATGGGATTTTGTTTCATTGCGAACATGATTTTAGTGTGCCTCTGCGCCATTTGGCGCAACGGATCCACTAGTAGTATCAAGGTCCGAAAGGGAGACTATGAAGCAAAATGAAGGGTGGAAAAAGGAGTTGGAGACTATGTTGTGAACAAAACAGAAGGTTGAGGTTCAGGCTCTCAGCTTATTTGGAATGATGCTGACGTCTTGGAGATTAAGTTTTAATGTGTATTTGGATACAGATGCCTCATAAAAAAATAGTTTGATGCAACTACATCGATTTTTTTTCTCCCCAACGCAAGCTACTACTGGTGGGCCTCATTAAGAAATAGAAAATAGAAACTTTAATACATATGCATCTTTACTCTTCATTTCAACTTTTTCAGCCTTTTACATTGAACCACACGTTATCTTCCTAAGCACCCACCTCTTGTAGAGGATCCCGCTTCCCTATCCAAACCGAATTTCCTTGATCCGATCCTACATGGCACACGGGACATCATCATAAGGCTATGCATTGACCATGCCATGTTTACAGAGAATGAATGATGCTGACGTCTTGGATGAAAGCTAATAGTTTGTCTTCTTTTCCATGAGGATGAGCCGAAATAGTACAATTATGTTGTAGTGTTTCTTGCTCTGAGATATGATCTTCTTTGGATGTAGTAGCACTTTTGAACTTGTGCTTATCCTCGTCTCTGTGGTAGCTCTACATCAAGTATTTCTTTTTGTTGATCTCTCTTTTCACATATTTTCTTCACAAAATATTGTGCCCAAATAATGAAGACCGCCATTGGAATGGATATAACATGATTTTTTATTTTGCTAATTGTTTTGCAACTCTCTATACAGCCGCTAATAAGAAGTCCTTTGATCTCAGATGCGGAGTTGATGAATTTTTTTGCCAATATGCATGTGATTTTTTGGACGAACCCAAATATCTCTTTTCCCTGGAGTAGAAGAATGCTCCTTCACTTTGTTAGAAACAGAGAGGGAGAGAGAGTAGGATTGCGAACTGGATTCACCATTAGCAGGGGTGGCGAGCAAACTTGAACTTTTATGGCGGAAAAAGTGTGGACAAAGGACAAGGCGAAGAAGAAAAGTGATTTAGTGGTAAACAACAAGAAGATAAGCATGATTAATATTGAGCCACTAGAATATGTATGCCCTGATTGCAACGCACGCGTAACTAACTAGTCAAAGTTAGAAAATTGACTGCACAAGTTCTATGATGTCATTTTTTATGAATAAATGAAATATTATTATCTGCATAAACACAAGATAATATCTTCAGGTTTGTAGTGCGTTTTTAGAAAAATAAAGTCCATCTTGATTGCTAGCAGATTAATGTTTGTAAGTAATAAGTACTCCACTATACATAAAAGCATGTAAATAAACTTACCTGGAGCTCCATATATTGTTAGTACCAATCCAACGGCCGGCTGTGCATGAATCGCGTCGACACATCGAAACCGCGGTGAAACAATCGTTCAGTGTTTGTAGCTATAATATACTGTGAAGTGACACGTTTAGTGGTGGTATGCCTGGTCAGATCCATCTTGATGTGGCCTTGCCGCGGCCGTGTAACAACAGGAGCAGCTGCATTCTAAGGTTACAATTGGTTCAGTGTAATGTCAGGTCTGCTTGCCAAGTGATCACAGAGATGCCCTCACTAATCCGCATAATGACTCGGTCACTGCTGTCTAATCGAGTAAGTTTACCATTTGTGCACATTCGTCAACGACTCCGTGGCCCAATGGATAAGGCGCTGGTCTACGAAACCAGAGATTCTGGGTTCGATCCCCAGCGGAGTCGATGGTTTTTGTATTATTTTTGATCAAAGAAAAAGAGTCACTGAAAAGAAAAGAGAAAAAAAAGCTTGTGCGCCATTATCTTCCCCGTCGATGGTTTTTGTATTATTTTTGGTCAGAAATGGTTCTCCTCGTGAACTCTTTCCTCCCTCCAGGACCTCACTGCCGTAGATACTAATCATATTATAAACAGCCTGAAACTAAAAGATAAACACCACTGCTAATTTTTGCTACTTATTGAACTCCAAAATGTATATTAACAATTTTTTTAACAAAACATATCAGTGCTATTTTTCATTCATTAAGAAGACCGACAGAGCAGGGAAACTACAGGGGAAATACAAGGAGTCGATGGTTTTTGTATTATTTTTGGTCAAAGAAAAAGAGTCACTGAAAAGAAAAGAGAAAAAAAAGCTTGTGCGCCATTATCTTCCCCGTCGATGGTTTTTGTATTATTTTTGGTCAGAAATGGTTCTCCTCGTGAACTCTTTCCTCCCTCCAGGACCTCACTGCCGTAGATACTAATCATATTATAAACAGCCTGAAACTAAAAGATAAACACCACTGCTAATTTTTGCTACTTATTGAACTCCAAAATGTATATTAACAATTTTTTTAACAAAACATATCAGTGCTATTTTTCATTCATTAAGAAGACCGACAGAGCAGGGAAACTACAGGGGAAATACAAGGAGTCGATGGTTTTTGTATTATTTTTGGTCAAAGAAAAAGAGTCACTGAAAAGAAAAGAGAAAAAAAAGCTTGTGCGCCATTATCTTCCCCGTCGATGGTTTTTGTATTATTTTTGGTCAGAAATGGTTCTCCTCGTGAACTCTTTCCTCCCTCCAGGACCTCACTGCCGTAGATACTAATCATATTATAAACAGCCTGAAACTAAAAGATAAACACCACTGCTAATTTTTGCTACTTATTGAACTCCAAAATGTATATTAACAATTTTTTTAACAAAACATATCAGTGCTATTTTTCATTCATTAAGAAGACCGACAGAGCAGGGAAACTACAGGGGAAATACAAGGAGTCGATGGTTTTTGTATTATTTTTGGTCAAAGAAAAAGAGTCACTGAAAAGAAAAGAGAAAAAAAAGCTTGTGCGCCATTATCTTCCCCGTCGATGGTTTTTGTATTATTTTTGGTCAGAAATGGTTCTCCTCGTGAACTCTTTCCTCCCTCCAGGACCTCACTGCCGTAGATACTAATCATATTATAAACAGCCTGAAACTAAAAGATAAACACCACTGCTAATTTTTGCTACTTATTGAACTCCAAAATGTATATTAACAATTTTTTTAACAAAACATATCAGTGCTATTTTTCATTCATTAAGAAGACCGACAGAGCAGGGAAACTACAGGGGAAATACAAGGAGTCGATGGTTTTTGTATTATTTTTGGTCAAAGAAAAAGAGTCACTGAAAAGAAAAGAGAAAAAAAAG
Source organism: Triticum urartu (assembly GCF_003073215.2). Taxonomy (NCBI): domain Eukaryota; kingdom Viridiplantae; phylum Streptophyta; class Magnoliopsida; order Poales; family Poaceae; genus Triticum; species Triticum urartu. The sequence goes on along the minus strand of NC_053024.1, from coordinate 553,615,422 downwards.
CTTGTGCGCCATTATCTTCCCCGTCGATGGTTTTTGTATTATTTTTGGTCAGAAATGGTTCTCCTCGTGAACTCTTTCCTCCCTCCAGGACCTCACTGCCGTAGATACTAATCATATTATAAACAGCCTGAAACTAAAAGATAAACACCACTGCTAATTTTTGCTACTTATTGAACTCCAAAATGTATATTAACAATTTTTTTAACAAAACATATCAGTGCTATTTTTCATTCATTAAGAAGACCGACAGAGCAGGGAAACTACAGGGGAAATACAAGGAGTCGATGGTTTTTGTATTATTTTTGGTCAAAGAAAAAGAGTCACTGAAAAGAAAAGAGAAAAAAAAGCTTGTGCGCCATTATCTTCCCCGTCGATGGTTTTTGTATTATTTTTGGTCAGAAATGGTTCTCCTCGTGAACTCTTTCCTCCCTCCAGGACCTCACTGCCGTAGATACTAATCATATTATAAACAGCCTGAAACTAAAAGATAAACACCACTGCTAATTTTTGCTACTTATTGAACTCCAAAATGTATATTAACAATTTTTTTAACAAAACATATCAGTGCTATTTTTCATTCATTAAGAAGACCGACAGAGCAGGGAAACTACAGGGGAAATACAAGGAGTCGATGGTTTTTGTATTATTTTTGGTCAAAGAAAAAGAGTCACTGAAAAGAAAAGAGAAAAAAAAGCTTGTGCGCCATTATCTTCCCCGTCGATGGTTTTTGTATTATTTTTGGTCAGAAATGGTTCTCCTCGTGAACTCTTTCCTCCCTCCAGGACCTCACTGCCGTAGATACTAATCATATTATAAACAGCCTGAAACTAAAAGATAAACACCACTGCTAATTTTTGCTACTTATTGAACTCCAAAATGTATATTAACAATTTTTTTAACAAAACATATCAGTGCTATTTTTCATTCATTAAGAAGACCGACAGAGCAGGGAAACTACAGGGGAAATACAAGGAGTCGATGGTTTTTGTATTATTTTTGGTCAAAGAAAAAGAGTCACTGAAAAGAAAAGAGAAAAAAAAGCTTGTGCGCCATTATCTTCCCCGTCGATGGTTTTTGTATTATTTTTGGTCAGAAATGGTTCTCCTCGTGAACTCTTTCCTCCCTCCAGGACCTCACTGCCGTAGATACTAATCATATTATAAACAGCCTGAAACTAAAAGATAAACACCACTGCTAATTTTTGCTACTTATTGAACTCCAAAATGTATATTAACAATTTTTTTAACAAAACATATCAGTGCTATTTTTCATTCATTAAGAAGACCGACAGAGCAGGGAAACTACAGGGGAAATACAAGGAGTCGATGGTTTTTGTATTATTTTTGGTCAAAGAAAAAGAGTCACTGAAAAGAAAAGAGAAAAAAAAGCTTGTGCGCCATTATCTTCCCCGTCGATGGTTTTTGTATTATTTTTGGTCAGAAATGGTTCTCCTCGTGAACTCTTTCCTCCCTCCAGGACCTCACTGCCGTAGATACTAATCATATTATAAACAGCCTGAAACTAAAAGATAAACACCACTGCTAATTTTTGCTACTTATTGAACTCCAAAATGTATATTAACAATTTTTTTAACAAAACATATCAGTGCTATTTTTCATTCATTAAGAAGACCGACAGAGCAGGGAAACTACAGGGGAAATACAAGGAGTCGATGGTTTTTGTATTATTTTTGGTCAAAGAAAAAGAGTCACTGAAAAGAAAAGAGAAAAAAAAGCTTGTGCGCCATTATCTTCCCCGTCGATGGTTTTTGTATTATTTTTGGTCAGAAATGGTTCTCCTCGTGAACTCTTTCCTCCCTCCAGGACCTCACTGCCGTAGATACTAATCATATTATAAACAGCCTGAAACTAAAAGATAAACACCACTGCTAATTTTTGCTACTTATTGAACTCCAAAATGTATATTAACAATTTTTTTAACAAAACATATCAGTGCTATTTTTCATTCATTAAGAAGACCGACAGAGCAGGGAAACTACAGGGGAAATACAAGGAGTCGATGGTTTTTGTATTATTTTTGGTCAAAGAAAAAGAGTCACTGAAAAGAAAAGAGAAAAAAAAGCTTGTGCGCCATTATCTTCCCCGTCGATGGTTTTTGTATTATTTTTGGTCAGAAATGGTTCTCCTCGTGAACTCTTTCCTCCCTCCAGGACCTCACTGCCGTAGATACTAATCATATTATAAACAGCCTGAAACTAAAAGATAAACACCACTGCTAATTTTTGCTACTTATTGAACTCCAAAATGTATATTAACAATTTTTTTAACAAAACATATCAGTGCTATTTTTCATTCATTAAGAAGACCGACAGAGCAGGGAAACTACAGGGGAAATACAAGGAGTCGATGGTTTTTGTATTATTTTTGGTCAAAGAAAAAGAGTCACTGAAAAGAAAAGAGAAAAAAAGCTTGTGCGCCATTATCTTCCCCGTCGATGGTTTTTGTATTATTTTTGGTCAGAAATGGTTCTCCTCGTGAACTCTTTCCTCCCTCCAGGACCTCACTGCCGTAGATACTAATCATATTATAAACAGCCTGAAACTAAAAGATAAACACCACTGCTAATTTTTGCTACTTATTGAACTCCAAAATGTATATTAACAATTTTTTTAACAAAACATATCAGTGCTATTTTTCATTCATTAAGAAGACCGACAGAGCAGGGAAACTACAGGGGAAATACAAGGAGTCGATGGTTTTTGTATTATTTTTGGTCAAAGAAAAAGAGTCACTGAAAAGAAAAGAGAAAAAAAAAGCTTGTGCGCCATTACCTTCCACGTGCTGAGACCACTCACCATGATGACTCAGGCTATTTGCAACGAAGACCGACAATGAGCACCAAGTAACACTCGGATGAACTGTTTTGTGCGCCATTAGCGGAGTCGATGGTTTTTGTATTATTTTTGGTCAAAGAAAAAGAGTCACTGAAAAGAAAAGAGAAAAAAAAGCTTGTGCGCCATTATCTTCCCCGTCGATGGTTTTTGTATTATTTTTGGTCAGAAATGGTTCTCCTCGTGAACTCTTTCCTCCCTCCAGGACCTCACTGCCGTAGATACTAATCATATTATAAACAGCCTGAAACTAAAAGATAAACACCACTGCTAATTTTTGCTACTTATTGAACTCCAAAATGTATATTAACAATTTTTTTAACAAAACATATCAGTGCTATTTTTCATTCATTAAGAAGAACGACAGAGCAGGGAAACTACAGGGGAAATACAAGGAAGAGAAGGAATAGATCACACCAGATAACACATCGAAAAAGAAAAGAGAAAAAAAAAAGCTTGTGCGCCATTATCTTCCCCGTCCCCGTGAATGAGAGGTTGCAGGAGAAACACTATCACCGTGGACGAAAACCTTCAATCAGCTGAGACCATCCATGATGACTCAAGGCTATTAGCGCAGCCGAAGGGCAATGAGCAGCCAAGTCCACACTCGGATGAACTGTTTTGTGCCATTTTTGGTCAGAAAAATGGTTCTCACTCCGAAGTTTTTTTCCTCCCTCCATCACATCACTGCCGTAGATACTAATCATATTATAAACAGCCTGAAACTAAAAGATAAACACCACTGCTAATTTTTGCTACTTATCGAACTCCAAAATGTGGATTGACAATTTTTTTTGACAAAACGTATCAGTGCTATTTTTCATTCATTAAGAAGACCGACAGAGCAGGGAAATTACAGGGGAAATACAAGGAAGAGAAGGAATAGATCACACCAGATAACACACGAAAAAGAAAAAGAGTCACTGAAAAGAAAAGAGAAAAAAACTTGTGCGCCATTATCTTCCCCATCCTCGTGAATGAGAGGTTGCAGGAAAAACACCATCACCGGGACGAAGACCTTCAATCAGCTGAGACCATTCATGATGCCTCAAGGCTATTAGCGCAGCCGAAGGGCAATGAGCAGCCAAGTCCACACCCGGATGAAGAGCCACATGCAGCTGAGGCTACATCACAAAAACAGCACCACCAACAAAGCCGAAGGGCATCAATGAGCCGAGTCCACACCCAGATCAATTCATCATGCATGCCCACCACCCGATCGCAGAAGGAAAGCTCTGGCACCACCAAACCACGCCAAAAGATGGCGACAATAGAGAAGAAGGACAATCACACCACCACAGACGAACCATTTGTCCCTGGACGATGTTAGCTAGACGGCAAGTAGAGGGGCTCCAAATCGATGCCTCTAAGGAGGGGAAAGACGCTTGAAGCACTGCCATCAATGGATCCAGACGGATCTGGGGTTTCTCGAAGACTCATAGACGAGGGAAAGTGTCGCGGCTCCATTGAACGATGCCTCCACGGTGGTGGGTGGCACCCAAAGGCGTCGCCATCATCAGCCCCAGCTCGGACCTGGAATAGGGCTTTCACCCGGAATGCCACACATGACCTGTGCCTACGCCCAAACTTCCACAATTGTCACCGATTCCAGCAAACTTCGAAATTTCGACCACCACACCACCAGAGAGAACACCAACTAAGCACCACTGCCACCAACTAAGTTGTACACTAGATCCTAGATCTGCTAAACGTCGAGCCGCCCCATAGCTCGACGCACCGCTAGGCGACCCACTAGGGCTGCCACTCCGAATCCGGGCACTACACTGAGCGCCCATCATCACACTGGGTGACCATCGTCCTCGCGAGCACGATAGGTTGTCGTCACAACCGACGATTCTCGGCAGCAGAGCCCAAATTCCTCAAGCAGCGGACTGCCCCATGATCCGCTGCGCTGGACCTATTTATTTATCGTCAAAAGAGTCATAGCTCGCAACTCAGCCTCTTCACTTGAATGAGAAATTGTAGTATGTTTCTTCGTCCTCCATGTAACAAGAGAACCACCAAGAAAAACACAGTAAGCACAAACTGAACTGAGATCCCGGGTATCACTGGCCCACGTAGCATCCAAATTGGCCCGAATCTATAATGAACTGGAATGGGGAAAGAAAATATGGTGAGAGAGTGTGCCACGAAGATATCGTAGAACACAAAGAAGGTGACTATACTGAAGCGAAGTGGGGCCAAAAACAAACTGTAACGCCCCGAGACCGATGTGCCAGGTGTCGTCTAGTTATTCGTTGTTGTTGCCTTGTCATTTTCTTGCGTGTTGCATTTCATCATGTCATCATGTGCATAGCATCATCATGTTTTCAAAACTTGCATCTGTCACGGTCTCCTCGTCCTCTCCGTTGTCCGTTCTGAGCCCAACCACACTTGCACACGCCCGCAGCATGTCCGAAATATTATTTTATAAGTGGCTGGAAAATGTTCTCGGAATGGGTTGAAAGTTGGCGTGCGCTGTTGCTATGTTGTTAGTAGGTCGCCCGCCAAGTTTCATCGCATTCGAAGCTCGTTTGACGCCCCAACGTTTAACTATAGCGGCAGTATAGCCGGTCTAACGTCGGACGTTTTCGGTCTCCGGAAACATATGCCGGGCCCTCTCTCTCCCTTCTCCCCCTCGCAGTCTCGCCACAGCCCACCTAGTCCATCCTCCTTCCCCTCTTCGCTTCCGGAGTTGTCCGATGCGACCGGACGGTCCGAAACCCTCTCTGCACAGTGCATCAAACCCCTCACGTGAGCGTCCGAAAGTTGTCCCGGACCCGACCTGGGCTGTCGCCACCATTGTGTCCGGATCATCCCCAAACGTCTACAAAACGTCACCGTTTTCTTATTTGGACTTCCTAGCTATTTTATTCGCGATCGTTCGATTGCGATCGGAGGGACGATATACCCCTAAGTCTAACCCACCTACCTGCTATATAACCAGACCAAACCCTAAAATCTAAGGAGATGTCCCATCCATTCCATCACCGCGCCGCCACTCCACCCGGTCTCTCCTTCCACCTCGGGATCTTCCCAGATCCAAATCCTCCCCTCCTCGATTTCAGCCACCAGCCAACCATCGCTCTCCACTGCTCCTCCTCGATCCAGAGCTCACGCCCCCGACCCAAATTCTTCTCGGCCTCCACCCGTGCAGCCTCCTCCCTCCTGCTCGTGCCGAGGGTTTGTCTCGAGCGCTGCCACAAGCAGCAGCAGCCATTGGAGGGCCAGAGCCGCTCCTTTTCTCCGTCCGCAGCACCAGGAGCCCGAGCTCCATCTTCTACGTCCGCGTCCGAGTGAGAGGAGCTCGCTGCTCGAGCTCGAGCATGCAGCCCAGTCCCATGGCGCCCTCCTGAGGTCCTCCCGTGCGTGCCTCCACTCGTCCTCATCGCCCTCCTTCTTCATCGGAGCATCACCGGACCAACAGCTCCATCGCGCACGCCCGCCGCCGGCAAAAGACCCAGGATCCTCGTGGCCGCCCGACCCCCTGCTGCTTCGCGCTGCCATCGGAACCTCGCCTCCACCACCAGATTCGGCCAGCCTCCGCCGCCCTTGCCTGTTCCTGGCTGGATCCCGCTCCAAGACCCTCGCCGGAGTCGCGCCCAAGTCCCCGGCCTCGCCATCCCCTGCTGCGGCCTCTGCTACAACGAGCAGGTCGCTCGTCCCGTGCCCGCTCGCGTTGACCAAGCCAGCGCCAGGCTCAGCCTGCTTCCTCGCCAAGGCCCAGGGCCTCTACATCCCCCAGCCAGCCTCAAAGGCCCAACGTGAGCAGCCCAGATCCAGCTAATCCGGCATGTAGTATTTTTTTCCTTAGCTGCGATTTTATCCATTTCCAGGGATTTGCACTTTTGCAGATCAGCCCTTAAACTTCATACATTTCATTCCTCTCATCCGGTGCATCACATGTAAAAAGTTTATATATGAAAAATGCTTAAAATTGTGTCTAGTTTCATAATATGTCACTTTCATCCATGTTTAAAATGTTTAAAATGCTGTTTGGTTAAATTTGCTCCTATGCCATGCTAAAATGGTTTAATTCATAACTAAATAACCGTAACTCGGAATTTAATCATCTTTATATGTAAATGGGGTAGAAAAATGCCTAGTTTAACTTGGTTCACTTACTTTGCGTGTTTAATAACTCTAAAATTATGATTAGGGCAGAACAGTACCAAACCCTAATATATGCATATGGGGATTACCGGAATTGTTGTTTGTTGCTTCCGGCCTCATTTAAACTTGACTAGATAGGTAGTTTACTTTGCTTCACCCTTGCCATGTTAAGAACATTTAATATTGTTGGGGTACATAAACGAGCGAGAACTAAATAATTGATGTGGTGCTCCGTCAATATGCAACTCGTTGCATATTGAGCTCCACTTAATTTGTAGTTTTGATTGTTGCACTTTGCCATGCCATGCCCTCTTTAAACCGGACATGCATCATACTTGTTTGCGCATCATGCCGTGTCTATGTGGTGGTTGTTTACTATGTTGTGTGCTTCTTTCCGGTGTTTGCTTCTTCGGGTTGGTTCCGGTAACGTCGTGCTTGTGAGGAACCGTTCGTCTACGTCCGTTTGTCTTCTTCATGGACTCGTTCTTCTTCCTTGCGGGATTTCAGGCAAGATGACCATACCCTCGAAATCACTTCTATCTTTGCTTTGCTTAGTTGCTCGCTCTTTTGATATGCCTATGCTGCGATACCTACCACTTGCTTATCATGCCACCCATATTGTTGAACCAAGCCTCTAACCCACCTTGTCCTAGCAAACCGTTGTTTGGCTATGTTACCGCTTGCTCAGCCCCTCTTATAGCGTTGTTAGTTGCAGGTGAAGATTGAAGTTTGTTCCTTGTTGGAACATGGAGATACCGTTCCTTGTTGGAACATGTTTACTTGTTGGGATATCACAATATCTCTTATTTAATTAATGCATCTATATACTTGGTAAAGGGTGGAAGGATCGGCCTTATGCCTGGTGTTTTGTTCCACTCTTGCCGCCCTAGATTCCGTCATATCGGTGTTATGTTCCCGGATTTTGCGTTCCTTATGCGGTTGGGTTATAATGGGAACCCCTTGACAGTTCGCATTGAATAAAAATCCTCCAGCAAGGCCCAACCTTGGTATTACCATTCGCCACCTAGCCTTTTTTCCCTTGGGAGTCGCGCATCCCGAGGGTCATCTTATTTTAACCCCCCGGGGCCAGTGCTTGTCTAAGTGTTGGTCCGAAATGGGCAGCCTGCGGGGCCACCTCGGGGAAACTTGAGGGCTGGTTTTACTCGTAGCTTGACCTATCCGGTGTTGCCCTGAGAATGAGATATGTGCAGCTCCCATCAGGATGTCGGCACATCGGGCGGCTTTGCTGGACTTGTTTTACCATTGTCGAGGATGTCTTGAAGAACCGGGATACCGAGTCTGATCGGAATGTCTCGGGAGGAGGTCTATTCCTTCGTTGACCATGAGAGCTTGTCATGGGCTAAGTTGGGACACCCCTGCAGGGATTTGAACTTTCGAAAGCCGTGCCCGCGGTTATGGGAAGATGGGAATTTGTTAATGTCCGGTTGTAGAAAACTTGAACCTTAACTTAATTAAAATGCATCAACCGCGTGTGTAACCGTGATGGTCTCTTTCCGGCGGAGTCCGGGAAGTGAACACGGTTGTTGGAGTTATGCTTGACGTAGGTTGCTATAGGATCACTTCTTGATCATACTTTTATCGACCGTGCTTTGCCTTCTCTTCTCGCTCTCATTTGCGTATGTTAGCCACCATATATGCTAGTCGCTTGCTGCAGCTCCACCTCATACCTTTACCTTACCCTTAAGCTTAAATAGTCTTGATCGCAAGGGTGCGAGATTGCTGAGTCCCCGTGGCTCACAGATACTTCCAAAACCAGCTTGCAGGTGCCGATGAGTCCGTGCAGATGACGCAACCAAGCTCAAGGAGGAGCTCGATGAAGATCTTGTCCTTTGTGTTGTTTCGTTCTAGTTGATCAGTAGTGGAGCCCAGTTGGGGTCGATCGGGGACCTTGTCGCATTTGGGGTTCTTCTTTTATTTTGGTTCCGTAGTCGGACCTTGATTGTATTTGGATGTTGTAATGCTTTATTCATGTATTTGTGTGAAGTGGTGATTGTAAGCCGACTATGTATCTTTTCCCCTTATGTATTACATGGGTTGTGTGAAGATTACCTCACTTGCGACATTGCTTTCAATGCGGTTATGCCTCTAAGTCGTGCTTCGACACGTGGGAGATATAGCCGCATCGAGGGAGTTACACAAACTGACTCAAAATATGGACAAGATATGAGATATCCGGCCGAGTGTCAACTAGATAGACAAGGCTCCCAACAAGATGACAATAATGCGCCAGATCATACAAGGGATCACTATCAGAAGCATGGAGGTGAACATTGTGAAGGAAATATGCCCTAGAGGCAATAATAAAGTTATTATTTATTTACTTATTTCATGATAAATGTTTATTATTCATGATAGAATTGTATTAACCGGAAACATAATACATGTGTGAATACATACACAAACATAGTGTCACTAGTATGCCTCTACTTGACTAGCTCATTGATCAAAGATGGTTAAGTTTCCTAGCCATAGACATGAGTTGTTATTTGATCAACGGGATCACATCATTAGGAGAATGATGTGATTGACTTGACCCATTCCGTTAGCTTAGCACTTGATCATTTTAGTTTACTACTATTGCTTTCTTCATGACTTATACATGTTCCTATGACTATGAGATTATGCAACTCCCGATTACCGGAGGAACACTTTGTGTGCTACCAAACGTCACAACATAACTGGGTGATTATAAAGGTGCTCTACATGTGTCTCCGATGGTGTTCGTGGAGTTGGCATAGATCAAGAATAGGATTTGTCACTCCGATTGTCGGAGAGGTATCTCTGGGCCCTCTCGGTAATGCACATCACTATAAGCCTTGCAAGCAATGTGACTAATGAGTTAGTTGCAGGATGTTGCACTATGGAAAGAGTAAAGAGATTTGCCGATAACGAGATTGAACTAGGTATTGAGACACCGATGATCGAATCTCGGGCAAGTAACATAACGATGACAGAGGGAACAACGTATGTTGTTATGCGGTTTGGCCGATAAAGATCTTCGTAGAATATGTAGGAACCAATATGAGCAACCAGTTTCCGCTATTGGTTATTGACCGGAGACATGTCTCGGTCATGTCTACATAGTTCTCAAACCCGTAGGGGTCCGCACGCTTAAAGTTCTGTGACGATCGGTATTATGAGTTTTTGTGTTTTGATGTACCGAAGGTAGTTCGGAATCCCGGATGTGATCACATACATGACGAGGAGTCTCAATATGATCGAGACATAAATATTGATATATTGGAAGGTTATATTTGGACACCGGATGTGTTTCGGGGGTTATTGGATAAATACCGGAGAACCGGGAGGTTACCGGAACCTCCCGGGGGGTTATTGGGCCTTATGGGCCCAAGTGGAGGAAGAGGAGAGGCGGCCAGCTAGGGGCGCACGGCCCCCTAGACCAAACCGAATTGGACTAGGGGGGCGGCCCCCCCTTTCCTTCTTCTTCTCCTCCCCTTCCTTCCCCTCTCCTACTAGGACTAGGAAAGAAGGGGGAATCCTACTTGGAGTAGGATTGCCCCCCTTGAGCGCGCCTCCTCCTTCTTGGCCGCCCCCTCCTACTCTCCCTCCTTTATATACGGGGAGGGGGCACCCCTTGGAGACACAACAATTGATCTGTTGATCTCTTAGCCGTGTGCGGTGCCCCCTCCGCCATAATCCACCTCGGTTATATCATAGCGGTGCTTGGGCGAAGCCCTGCGACGGTAGCTTCATCAACATCGTCACCACGTCGTCGTGCTGACGAAACTCTCCCTTGAGCTCTACTGGATCGTGAGTTCGCTGGACGTCACCGAGCTGAACGTGTGCTGAATGCGGAGGTGCCGTACGTTCGGTACTAAGGGTCGGTCGATCGTGACTACATCAACTGTGTTGTTATAGCGCTTCCGCTTAACGGTCTACGAGGGTACGTGGATGACACTCTCCCCTCTCGTTGCTATGCATCACCATGATCTTGCGTGTGCGTCGGTATTTTTTTGGAATTACAACGTTCCCCAACAGTGGTATCAGAGCCAGGTTTATGCGTAGATGTTATATGCACGAGTAGAACACAAGTGAGTTGTGGGCGATACAAGTCATACTGCTTATCAGCATGTCATACTTTGGTTCGGCGGTATTGTTGGATGAAGCGGCCCGGACCGACATTACGCGTACGCTTACGTGAGACTGGTTCTACCGACGTGCTTTGCACACAGGTGGCTGGCGGGTATCAGTTTCTCCAACTTTAGTTGAACCGAGTGTGGCTACGCTCGGTCCTTGAGAAGGTTAAAACATCACTAACTTGATGAACTATCATTATGGTTTTGATGCGTAGGTAAGAACGGTTCTTGCTCAGCCCGTAGCAGCCACGTAAAACTTGCAACAACAAAGTGGAGGACGTCTAACTTGTTTTTGCAGGGCATGTTGTGATGTGATATGGTCAAGACATGATGCTATATTTATTGTATGAGATGATCATGTTTTGTAACAGAGTTATTGACAACTGGCAGGAGCCATATGGTTGTCGCTTTATTGTATGCAATGCAATCGCCCTATAATTGCTTTACTTTATCACTAAGCGGTAACGATAGTCGTAGAAGCAATAGATGGCGAGACGATAATGATGCTACGATGGAGATCAAGGTGTCGCGCCGGTGACGATGGTGATCATGACGGTGCTTTGGAGATGGAGATCAAAGGCACAATATGATGATGGCCATATCATATCACTTATATTGATTGCATGTGATGTTTATCCTTTATGCATCTTATTCTGCTTTGTTTGACGATAGCATTATAAGATGATCTCTCACTAAATTTCAAGGTAAAAGTGTTCTCCCTGAGTATGCACCGTTGCTAGAGTTCGTCGTGCCGAGACACCACATGATGATCGGGTGTGATAAGCTCAATGTTCATCTACAACGGGTGTAAGACAGTTTTACACACACTGAATACTTGGGTTAAACTTGATGAGCCTAGCATATGCAGATATGGCCTCGGAACACTGAGATTGAAAGGTCGAGCGTGAATCATATAGTAGATATGATCAACATAGTGATGTTCACTATTGAAAACTACTCCATTTCACGTGATGATCGGTTATGCTTTAGTTGATATGGATCACATGATCACTTAGATGATTAGAGGGATATCTATCTAAGTGGGAGTTCTTAAGTAATATGATTAATTGAACTTAAATTTATCATGATCTTAGTACCTGATTGTAACGCCCCGAGACCAATGTGCCAGGTGTCGTCCAGTTATCCACTGTTGTTGCCTTGCCATTGCTTGCGTGTCATGTGCATTGCATCATCATGTTTTCAAAACTTGTATTCGTCCGGGTCTCCCAGTTCCTTCCGTTGTTAGTTCTGAGCCTAGACACACTTGCACGCGCCCGCAGCACGTCCGAAATATTATTTTATAAGTGGCCGAAAAATGTTCTCGGAATGGGGTGAAAGTTGGCATGCGGTCTTGTTATAGTGTAGGTAGGCTGCCTGCCAAGTTTCATCGCATTCGGAGTCCGTTTGACACCCCAACAGATAACTATAGCGGCAATATAGCCGGTCTAATGTCGGACGTTTTCAGTCTCCGGAAACAGATGCCCCCCCTCTCTTCTCTCCTCTCAGCCTTGCCACAGCCCACCTAGGCCATCCTCCTTCCCCTCTTCGCTTCCGGAGTTGTCCGATGCGACCGCACGGTCCGAGACCCTCGCTGCACAGTGCATCGAACCCCTCACGTGCGCGTCCGAAATTGTCCCGGACCCGACCCGGGCAGTCGTCACCGTTGGATTCGGATCATCCCCAAGCGTCTACAAAAGGTCTCCGTTTTCTCATTTGGAATCCCTAGCCTATTTTTCCTGACCGTCTGATTACGATCGGAGGGACGAGTTACCCCCCTAAACCTATCCGGCTTGCTATATATAGTGGCAACCCTAGACTAATCCCTAGATTTTAGCCCGTTTGTCCCATCAGTCCATCCGCGCCGCCACCTGATGCCCTCCTCCTCCTTGCATTCCGTGCCAAGCCTATCAGATCCATCGATCCCCTCCTCTGCTCGCTCGTCCCCGAGCACCTCGATCCACCAGCGCCGCCTTGCCCGAGTACCAGACGCCAACGCCGACTACCACCACCGAACCAGGCCGTGCCCTGCGCCCTTCCTCCCCGTGCTCTTTTCCCTTCCTTCTTTCTCTCTCTCTCTCTCTCTCTCTCTCTCTCTCTCTCTCTCTCTTACGCGCAGCTCTCCCCTTGCTCTCTTCTTCTTCACAGGGAACCCGCCAGCCATGGCCGCCGATTGTCCTCGTCGCCACCCTTCGGATCCGCGCCGGATCAGCCTCGCTGCCGCACCACCTCGCGCCATCGTCCTTCGTTTTCTACAGCCTCCCCGTTCTCTTCGTCGATGCAGGGAGACAAGCTCCTTTCGAAGACCAGCAGGAGGCCCCTGCCGCCTTGGACCTCATCGTCGCCGCCCGGATCTCCAAGCCCGCGCTGCGCCAGGTCATCTTGTCACCGGGAATGGATTCCCCAACCCCGGATCTGACGCCTCCCGTCGTCCCCGTCGCCGGAGCCTTCAACCAACACCGCCGGCACCCCCAAGTTCCCTGCCATCGGCGCCGCCTCTTCAGGTCGCTGCGCCTCGCTCGCCAAGTCCCACGACATGCACACGAGGACGGTGACCGCGGCAAAGAATTTGCCCGCGCCTCGACGCCATGGATCCGCGCCGAGCCCCGCCATCCCAGCCGCTCCTCTGCTTCACGCCGCCGTTCCCTGAACCCCCACTGTTGCCATTGCTCTGCATCCATACGAGGAGACGACCAGCAGTCAAGCCCAGCGCCTGCGTTGACCACGCCCCCTCCATCCCCTCATTCGATCCACCAAGGCCGGCCCAGTACAGGCACCAAGGCCCAGCTCCCTGGAGCGAAGTGAGCAGCGCCCCTCCTTTTTTTTCTCCTCCTGTTGGGTCCAACAAGTTTCAGCCCATATTGTTTTTTCCTGGTCCTGTGAATTTTGCCATTTATCCAGAGGTTTACAGTTTTACAGAACAACCCTCATGCTTCATGCATTTAATAACTTCACAACTGTGCATCGGATTAAAATGTTTTATATATGAAACTTGCTTAGAATTTTGTCTAGATTCATAATATCCAACTTTCATCTATGTTTGAAATGTTTAAAATGTTGTTTGATTAAATTTGCTCCTATGCCATGTTAAAATGCTTTAATTCATAACTAATTAACCGAAGCTCCGAACTTAATAAACTTTATATGTAAATGGGGTAGAAAAATGCCTAGTTTAACATGGTGCACTTGTTTTTCATGTTTAATAACTCTAAAATTATGTTTAGGGCAGAACAGTACCAAACCTAATATATGCATATGAGGAGTTACCGGAATTTGTTGTTCGTTGTTTCCGGCCTCATTTAACCTTGACTAGATGGGTAGTTTTCATTTGCTTCACCCTCTTGCCATGTTTAACAACATTTAATATTGTTGGGTACATAAACAAGATCGAACTAAACAAGTCACGTGGTGTTTCATCAATATGCAACGGAGTTGCATATTGAGCTCCACTTAAGTTGTAGTGTTGTTTGTGCATTTTGCCATGTCATGCATATTTAAACCGGACATGCATCATACTTGTTTGCGCACCGTGCCATGTTCATGTGTTGGTTGTTTACTATGTTGTATGCTTCTTTCCGGTGTGGCTTCTTCGGGTTGGTTCCGTTAACGTCGCGTTTGTGAGGACCCATTCGGCTACGTCCATTTGTCTTCTTCATGGACTCGTTCTTCTTCCTTGCGGGATTTCAGGCAAGATGACCATACCCTCGAAATCACTTCTATCTTTGCTTGCTAGTTGCTCGCTCTTTTGCTATGCCTATGCTGCGATACCTACCACTTGCTTATCATGCCTCCCATGTTGTTAAACCAAGCCTCTAACCCACCTTGTCCTAGCAAACCGTTGTTTGGCTATGTTACCGCTTTGCTCAGCCCCTCTTATAGCGTTGTTAGTTGCAGGTGAAGATTGAAGTTTGTTCCTTGTTGGAACATGGAGATGTTGTTCCTTGTTGGAACATGTTCACTTGTTGGGATATCACAATATCTCGTATTTAATTAATGCATCTATATACTTGGTAAAGGGTGGAAGGCTCGGTCTTATGCCTGGTGTTTTGTTCCACTCTTGCCGCCCTAGTTTCCATCATATCGGTGTTATGTTCCCGGATTTTGCGTTCCTAACGCGGTTGGGTTATAATGGGAACCCCTTGACAGTTCGCCTTGAATAAAACTCCTCCAGCAAGGCCCAACCTTGGTATTACCATTCGCCACCTAGCCTTTTTCCCTTGGGAGTCGCGCATCCCGAGGGTCATCTTTATTTTAAACCCCCCCAGGCCAATGCTTGTCTAAGTGTTGGTCCTAACTAGAGCCCCTTGCAGCGCCACCTCGGGGAGACTCGAGGGCTGGTTTTAGTTGTATGGATTGCTTATCCGGTGTTGCCCTGAGAACGAGATATGTGCAGCTCCTATCGGGATGTCGGCGCATCGGATGGTCTTGCTGGACTTGTTTTACCATTGTCGAGGATGTCTTGTAACCGGGATTCTGAGTCTAATCGGGTCTTCCTGCTAGAAGGAATATCCTTCGTTGACCATGAGAGCTTGTGATGGGCTAAGTTGGGACACCCCTGTAGGGTTTTGAACTTTCGAAAGTCGTGTCCGCGGTTATGGGCAGATGGGAATTTGTTAACGTCCGGTTGTAGAAAACCTGAAGTTGACCTTAATTAAAATGCATCAACCGCGTGTGTAACCGAGATGGTCTCTTTCCGGCGGAGTCTGGGAAGTGAACACGATGTTGGAGTTATGCTTGACGTAGGTTGCTATAGGATCACTTCTTGATCATAGTTCTTCGTTCGTGCTTTGCCTTCTCTTCTCGCTCTCATTTGCGTATGTTAGCCACCATATATGCTAGTCGCTTGCTGCAGCTCCACCCCATACCTTTACCTTACCCATAAACTTAAATAGTCTTGATCGCAAGGGTGCGAGATTGCTGTGTCCCCGTGGCTCAAAGATACTTCCAAAACTAGTTTGCAGGTGTCGTTGAGTCCGTGCAGATGACGCAACCAAGCTCAAGGAGGAGCTCGATGAAGATCTTGTCCTTTGTGTTGTTTCGTTCTAGTTGACCAGTAGTGGAGCCCCGTTGGGGTCGATTGGGGACCTTGTCGCATTTGGGGTTCTTCTTTTATTTTGGTTCCGTAGTCGGACCTTGAGTGTATTTGGATGATGTAATGCTTTATTCATGTTCTGTGTGAAGTGGCGATTGTAAGCCAACTATGTATCTCTTTTCCCTTATGTATTACATGGGTTGTTTGCGAAGATTACCTCACTTGCGACATTGCTTTCAATGCGGTTATGCCTCTAAGTCGTGCTTTGACACGTGGGAGATATAGCCGCATCGAGGGTGTTACACTGATAGTATTTTGCTTGTCTATGTTATTGTAGATAGATGGCCTGTGTTGTTGTTCCGTAGAATTTTAATGCATTCCTTGAGAAAGCAAAGTTGAAAGATGATGGTAGCAATTACACAGACTGGGTCCGTAACTTGAGGATTATCCTCATTGCTGCACAGAAGAATTACGTCTTGGAAGCACCGCTGGGTGCCAAACCCGCTGCAAGAGGAACGCCAGATGTTGTGAACATCTGGCAGAGCAAAGCTGATGACTACTCACTAGTTCAGTGTGCCATGCTTTACGGCTTAGAACCGGGACTTCAACGACGTTTTGAACGTCATGGAGCATATGAGATGTTCCAGGAGTTGAAGTTAATATTTCAAGCAAATGCCCGGATTGAGAGATATGAAGTCTCCAATAAGTTCTACAGCTGCAAGATGGAGGAGAATAGTTCTGTCAGTGAACATATACTCAGAATGTCTGGGTACCATAATCACTTGACTCAGCTGGGAGTTAATCTTCCGGTTGATAGTGTCATTGACAGAGTTCTTCAATCACTGCCACCAAGCTATAAGAGCTTCGTGATGAACTATAATATGCAAGGGATGGATAAGACGATTCCCGAGCTCTTCGCAATGCTAAAGGCTACAGAGGTGTTGGGGTACATAGTAATTTCAAAATTTCCTACGCACACACAGGATCATGGTGATTGACGGGGATATACCCCGCGGTGTAAACCGGCCGGAAGTTAACCCGGCCGGACTTGGCGGTTTATCTGAAGACCCTGCTGACACTTGGCGAGTTACTGGCGACCCGCCCTGACCTGGCGGTTTACAAACAACCCACCTGGTCATTATGACTCACTGGTGATCCGGCGTGCGGGACAGACGGATGATAAGGCCCAAGGCCCAGAAGGCCGGTTCACGTTTAATGGTGGGCCGGTTTAAGAAGAAAGGCTTGAAGAACGTTTATCTTACAAGGAGTTAAGACTCGGACTTGTATCCGGTTTGTATTAGAGATAGACTAGTCCTAATTCTAATAGGACTCTACATGTAACCCGCCCCTCCAACATATATAAGGAGGGGCAGGGCTCCTCAAAGGGGACAAGATTCACAAGTTCCAAAAGTTGGACAAATTAGGTTTAGACAATAGCTCTCAAGATAGAGCACTCTTGTAACCGTGATCATCATCATCAATATCAATGAAGCAGGATGTAGGCTTTTACCTCCACCGTGAGGGGCCGAACCTGGGTAAAACATCGCATCTCTCATCCCGCTCAACCCCTCTCAAGCTACCACATACATGCGTTGGCCTCGCGACTAAGTCCTGACACTAAGGACATCTGCCGTGACAATTCCACGACAGTTGGCGCCCACCATGGGGCCCGCGCACGGTGATGTTGAGTTCTTGAAGGGATCTCTCCCAGGGATCGTAAAGCTCGCGATATGTCAGATGAAAAAGCGCTCACACAGAAAGCGCGCAGGGTAACCCGGCGTGAGACACCCTTCGACAGAGCCGGCACGTTCACGGGTCTATGTTCAGAATTATGATTAAATTTAAGGTCGGCAAATGCAAGTTTCAAGATTGAGAGACTCGGGTTTAGTGCACCACCGTCGCATCGTCTCAATCCACCGAGTCCGAGACAAGATCTTTTGCAGGAGATGATTTATCTGCCACGTTTCTACTCCAAGGCCGATAGGAATTTTTCTATAGCTGCCGTACGCCGGGTCAGATCAGTTAAACACCTGTGTGAGGAGGCAAGGGTCGTGTGCTAACCGTCAAGACACGGCAGAGCTCACATGGTTAATAATTCGGAGTTGGACAAACCGGGGGTAGAGCCAGCAGCCGGGTTAATTATTACGCTGGTCAACTTTTTGGGCTGGATTTGGGCTCAAAGAAAATCAACCATCGTTCGTGCTCGTCTGC
This sequence comes from Triticum urartu, assembly GCF_003073215.2. Lineage (NCBI taxonomy): Eukaryota > Viridiplantae > Streptophyta > Magnoliopsida > Poales > Poaceae > Triticum > Triticum urartu. Next base: position 553,597,100 of record NC_053024.1, on the reverse strand, counting down.
GTGAGCGATTAAATCCTAAAGATGCCAAGACCGGCATTTTCCACTATAGCTTATTCCGTCGACGCATCAAAGTTTCAACACTGTAACAGTTGTCAGGTCGGAACTGTCAGGTCGTGCGTCCCCGAGTTGTCCAAGAAAAGGGTTCTGATTTTTCTCTATTGGATTGCCGGTCCTACCAGTCACCGTACATTGCTAGGCCAAACAGCCTATACTCAAGACTCAAGATTCCAGCATTGTAGCAAGTCACGAGGGTATCTTAAACTATCGGTGCTGCTACTCATTACTTGAAGAGAATTAAAGATGGTCCGGATTAGGCTGACAAAAATAACAGTGTGGGGGCTACGAGCTGAAGGGAGACCCCGATGAGGATTGATCAAAGTTGACCACGACTCAAAAAATATATCATCCATCGGATGCTCTCTGTACTATTGCTCTGGCCGCTAAGATTGTTACTCCCGTGGAGGTTATCTGCGTAAGGATAACAGTTTTTGGAAGGATAACATTTTTTGCAAAATTATCTACGGATGCCACGTATTGATCGTCCATCATCCAGACGAATCAGGTGAAATCCATCCGATCAATTTTTATGATATTTTTTTATTCTTTCGAGAACAATTACTCTTGTTTGTGATCATTGTGTAGGAAAATTACTCATTATAAGAGTGGCTATCATGCCATAAATACGAAGAGCACATTGCTGGCGTTTGTCTACACTGACGATCGTCCGTGCCGGTTTACAATGCCCGCGGCCAACTCTCCGTCCGCGCCGGTTTACAATGCCCGCGGTCAACTCTCCATCCGCGCCGGTTTACAACGCCCGTGGCCGACTCAACCGTCCACGCCGGTTTACAACACTGGTGAAGATTTTCCCCTTCCGCACCGGCTTACAACACCGCGGCCGACTCATCTGTCGGAGCCGCCACTGATGCTGCGGTTGTCTCTGTCGTCCGTCTCTCGCGGCCTGGTCTACATCAACACACCGGGCCGCACCTGTCTGCATGAGCTGTTAATTTGAGTATGAGCAAGTCACTGCTTGGGAAGCCGCCTTTCTTCCCACAAATTGGAGGCAAATTATCATCAACCGTCGTTTGCACTGGATGGTTCAATGGACATGCACACAAGTCGCCGCTACTACAGTTTGGTTAAACTTCAAGGATCCAGTTGGAAGGAACCATTGGCCGAGTTGCTGACACGGCTCATACGGGATCATTTATAACCCGTCGCAGTCACCTCAACCTTCTATGGATTCACATCATGCTGTCAACACCAATGATATACAAGTTATGCCGGCTTATATCACAGTCAAATATGGAGAATCTCAAGCCAATTCCTCGAGTCACCTTGAGACTTGGGGGCTACAATGATATGACTTAGCAAACGTTGCCGGTTTTCAATGAAGTCAAGAACCCCATACGTTGGAGGGAAAGATAACCCGGTCCCGGATTCACATCGTGCTGTCAGAAGGTTTCCGGATTAGAAAGTATATGACAGTTACAAAATCCCGGCGCAACGAAGAAGTTTCGGGTCATCAGAAAAGGATTCCGGTTTACAATCCGGTACAAGGGAAATTTGTTCTCCAAAAAAGCTCTGAAGCGCTCAAATCCGGTTTAACAATGTCCGGTTCAAAAAGGAATTAACTTCTCGCAAGTTCGAGTTTAAAGGCCGTCAGAAAATTTTCCGGCTGAAAATGAAGATTCCGGTTTAAAATCTGGTTTAAGGGAAAGATGTCTCCCACAAAGCTTTGAAGCTCTCAATATCCGGTTCAAGATCCCGGTTCAAGAAGAATTTATCTCTTGCAAAAAGTTAAAAATTGCCAAAGAGGACCTGCTGCCATGATGCGCGGTTCAAACATGGGTATCCCGCCTTACTAGCCTGACATATTGTTGATCACATGGGGGCTTCTGCTTCATAAAGTGGGGTCTCTGTTCTTTTACATCATGTGTGGTTACACGGAGTTGTTCTAAAGCGGCCTCCGGTTTACCCCTTGAGTTTGCTTTTTAAAAGCATTGTGTTATATCACTTGGAGGATTGGTCGTGTCCGAACCAATACCATACCTCTTGATAGGCGAGAGCCACTAGATCACTTGGGGACTTGGTCACGTCTGAACCACTCATGCCTTTTGATCGGCCTAAGGCCACAGAATCACTTGGGGGCTTGGTCGAACCCGAACCATGACCATGCCACTTGATCGGCATAAATGCCACGGTTTCATTTCGGGACCTGGCTGACTAGAACCATAGTTACACCTAACGGGAGCTTGGTCCTGTTCGGCCGTGGTAACACCATCTGATCAACTCAAATAAACCTTTTTTGCAACGTTTTGTCATTGCACTTGATTTACACTTTTCTTTGAAGGGGGTTTTGCTTTTTATTGCATTTTTTAAACCGACAAAGTTTTTTAACCAATCAATTGACGGAACACAGTTCATGTTAATCCGGAGACTATTTGCCCGGTTTGATCCTTGTTGTTAACATCCTCTTATGGAGTAACACGGTGTTTATCACAACCTGGCACGGTTTTATTATAAACCGGCACAATATGGAAGGAGTTATCAGTACTCAAGATTTGGGTTATCACCCTTACTACAAAAAGTTGGTAAAACCAACGATGTGATTCAATGTCACAGGTATGATATATTTCATATTTGATTATTCTTAAGTGCAGCCTTGGTTATAAACCCGGGTTATATGTTGGGTATTATGACCCATCCGGCGGTAAACCGCCAGGACACTTTAAACTTGTTGTATGCAGAAACAGGTTTGTTAAACCGGCCTGGCTTTGGACAACAAGTCGTCAGTATATATTTGGATTGCGCCATTGGAATCATGCGCTTATAAATCATTGGGTTATATTATTCAAATAGCCAAACTTGGCTAAATTTCCATTATGATGTTAAATAAATAAGGTTTTCATACCGGATTATGTTATCTTGAATAGCCAACATGGCTGGATTTTATTATGGTTATTAAATAACCGGTATTATTGAGTTTTTCAAAGTCGCTTTAGCGCAATGGCTATTATTTTATCAAAGGATATGATTTATTCTACAATTGAAGGAATAGTCCCGAGTCGCTGCAGGCTTACGACTCAGCACTTGGGGACTACATTATTCAAATTGAGATTACATGCAAGTCTCATGTCGCTGCAAGCATGCACCATGACACTTGGGGGATAATGCAAAGTCATTTTTTACTAGTCTTATTGAAGACCCGACTCATCATATTATAATGAGCCGGCCCTTGGGGGCTACCAGTTGCTCCTGTCAACAATTCAAGGTACACAAGTTTTCGTCCATAATATTGAAGGATCAATTGCTCAGTTGGTAAAGCACAAAGCTCTTAACCTTGTGGACGTGGGTTCAAGCCCTGCGATGGAAGCTACATTATAATATGTTATTTTCATTGAAGTATATATCAAGTCCCGGTTCAGTATTATCTTACTAAGCCGACCCTTGGGGGCTACACGTTGTTGTTCAAAGTTTACAAGATTATATTTACAAAGTCCCTGCTCATTATTGCATAATGACCCGACCCTTGGGGGCTACACTGGTTGAAGTTTTTATGAGCATCAAGCAATTACAAGTCCCAGGTTGCTGCAAGCATGACAACCCGGCACTTGGGGGCTACATATGTGGAATACTCAATTCTGACTAGTGACTGGGATGAACAACATGGATTTCTTCAAAATTGGTAACATTTATATTGAAGCAAGTCTTAAGCCATCACTTTGTTCTGCTCAAGATTTGGGGGCTACAGGTATTATATTATTATCGAAGAAATATTTTCAAATTCTCTGTTTGAGCAAACCAGATTGACCCGGTGTCACCAATCATTATGACCCTGTGGCTGTAACCCGGCGTCATCAATAATCATGAACCGGCATTGTGAACCGGTGTTGGCAGCAATCATAACCCGGCGTCTATCAACGGTCATAATCCGGGATCATCAGTTTTTATAACCCGGCCATTTTGGTAATGTTAAACTGGCAAGTTTTACATCTTCAAACCGGCTAAATATCAGATAAGTATTTCAAGACCCATATTTCTTAAACCGGCGCTTTGGGAGCTGAGTCAAAGGAGTTATTCTTCACAATATTTCTCGGTGACAAACCAATGTCGGCAAATTGATTATGAAGCTGATCTGTTGACCCGGATTTCCCAGAAGGAGGAAATAACAAGGACTTAAGGATGATCAGGTACCGGTTTACAAAAATTCTTAACCCGGAGCATAACCTGTCAAATTTGTTCTTGTGTTTATTTTGCAGTATAAGTTTACCATGAATAAATCCAAGCTAAACTTGGGGACTAATGTCGGGGATATACCCCGTGGTGTAAACCGGCCGGAAGTTAACCCGGCCGGACTTGGCGGTTTATCTGAAGACCCTGCTGACACTTGGCGAGTTACTGGCGACCCGCCCTGACCTGGCGGTTTACAAACAACCCACCTGGTCATTATAACTCACTGGTGATCCGGCGTGCGGGACAGACGGATGACAAGGCCCATGGCCCAGAAGGCCGGTTCACGTTTAATGGTGGGCCGGTTTAAGAAGAAAGGCATGAAGAACGTTTATCTTACAAGGAGTTAAGACCTGGACTTGTATCCGGTTTGTATTAGAGATAGACTAGTCCTAATCCTAATAGGACTCTACATGTAACCCGCCCCTCCAACATATATAAGGAGGGGCAAGGCTCCTCAAAGGGGACAAGATTCACAAGTTCCACAAGTTGGACAAATTAGGTTTCGACAATAGCTCTCAAGATAGAGCACTCTTGTAACCGTGATCATCATCATCAATATCAATGAAGCAGGATGTAGACTTTTACCTCCACCGTGAGGGGCCGAACCTGGGTAAAACATCGCGTCTCTCATCCCGCTCAACCCCTCTCAAGCTACCACATAGATGCGTTGGCCTCGCGACTAAGTCCTGACACTAAGGACATCTGCCGTGACAATTCCATGACAGTGATGCATAGCAACGAGAGGGGAGAGTGTGTCCACGTACCCTCGTAGACCGAATGCAGAAGTGTTAGCACAACGCGGTTGATGTAGTCGTACGTCTTCACGATCCGACCGATCCAAGTACCGAACGCACGGCACCTCTGAGTTTTGCACACATTCAGCTCGATGACGTCCCACGAACTCCGATCCAGCAGAGCTTCACGGGAGAGTTCCGTCAGCACGATGGCGTGATGACGGTGATGATTATGCTACCGACATAGGGCTTCGCCTAAGCACCGCTACGATATGATAGAGGTGGATTATGGTGGAGGGGGGCACCGCACACGGCTGGGAGAGATCAACTGATCAACTTGTGTGTCTAGAGGTGCCATCTGCCCCCGTATATAAAGGAGCAAGGGGGGAGGCCGGCCGGCCCCTGTAGGGCGCGCTAGGAGGAGGAGTCCTCCTCCTAGTAGGAGTAGGACTCCCCTTTCCTACTCCTACTAGGAGGAGGAAATTAAGGAAGGAGGAGAGGGAGAAGGAAGGAGAGGGAGGAAAAGGAGGAAAGGGGGGCCGGCCCCCTAGTCCAATTCGGTTTGGGCTAGGGGGGGCGTGCGCCCTGCATCATCTCTTCCACCACTTGGCCCATGAGGCCCATTACTTCTTCCTCGTATTCCCGTAACTCCCTGGTACCCCGAAAATACCCGAATCACTCGGAACCTTTCCGATGTCCGAATATAGTCGTCCAATATATCGATCTTTACGTCTCGACCATTTCGAGACTCCTCGTCATGTCCCCAATCTCATCTGGGACTCCGAACTACCTTCGGTACATCAAATCATATAAACTCATAATACCGATCGTCACCAAACTTTAAGCGTGCGGACCCTACGGGTTCGAGAACTATGTAGACATGACCGAGACACGTCTCCGGTCAATAACCAATAGCGGAATCTGGATGCTCATATTGGCTCCACATATTCTACGAAGATCTTTATCGGTCAAACCGCATAACAACATACGTTGTTCCCTGTGTCATCGGTATGTTACTTACCCGAGATTCGATCGTCGGTATCTCAATACCTAGTTCAATCTCATTACCGGCAAGTCTCTTTACTCGTTCTGTAATACATCATCTCGCAACTAACTCATTAGTTATAATGTTTGCAAGGCTTATAGTGATGTGCATTATCGAGTGGGCCCAGAGATACCTCTCCGACAATCGGAGTGACAAATCCTAATCTCGAAATACGCCAACTCAACAAGTACCTTCGGAGACACCTGTAGAGCACCTTTATAATCACCCAGTTACGTTGTGACGTTTGGTAGAACACAAAGTGTTCCTCCGGTAAACAGGAGTTGCATAATCTCATAGTCATAGGAACATGTATAAGTCATGAAGAAAGCAGTAACAACAAACTAAACGATCAGGTGCTAAGCTAACAGAATGGGTCAAGTTAATCACATCATTCTCCTAATGATGTGATCCCGTTAATCAAATGACAACTCATGTCTATGGCTAGGAAACATAACCATCTTTGATCAACGAGCTAGTCAAGTAGAGGCATACTAGTGACACTTTGTTTGTCTATGTATTCACACATGTATCATGTTTCCAGTTAATGCAATTCTATCATGACTAATAAACATTTATCATGATATAAGGAAATAAATAATAACTTTATTATTGCCTCTAGGGCATATTTCCTTCAGTCTCCCACTTGCACTAGAGTCAATAATCTAGTTCACATCTTTATGTGATTAGTTCACATCTCCATGTGACTAATACCCAAAGGGTTTACTAGAGTCAATAATATAGTTCACATCGATGTGTGATTAACACCCAAAGAGTGGTCATGTTTTTATTGTGAGAGAAGTTTAGTCTACGGGTCTGCAACATTCAGATCCGTATGTATTTCGCAAATTTCTATGTCTACAATGCTTTGCACGGAGCTACTCTAGCTAATTGCTCCCATTTTCAATATGGATCAAGATCGAGACTTAGAGTCATCTAGATCGATGTAAAAGCTTGCATCGATGTAACTCTTTTACGACGAACTCTTTTATCACCTCCATAACCGAGAAATATTTCCTTTGTCCTCTAAGGATAATTTTAACCGCTATCCAGTGATCTACTCTTAGATCACTATTGTACTCCCTTGACAGAATGATGCTAAGGTATACAATAGGACCGGTAAACAGCATAGCATACTTTATAGAACCTATGACTGGGGCATAGGGAATAACTTTTCATTCTCTTTCTATTTTCTGTTGTGGTCGGGTTTTGAGTCTTTACTCAACTTCACACCTTGCAACACAGGCAAGAACTCCTTCTTTGACTGTTCCATTTTGAACTACTTCAAAATCTTGTCAAGGTATGTACTCACTGAAAATACTTATCAAGCGTCTTGATCTATCTCTATGGATCTTGATGCTCAATGTGTAAGCAGCTTCATCGAGGTCTTTCTTTGAAAAAATCTTTTCAAACACTCCTTTATGCTTTCCAGAAAATTATACATTATTTCCGATCAACAATATGTCATTCACCTATACTTATCAGAAATGGTGTAGTGCTCCCACTCACTTTCTCGTAAATACAGGCTTCACCGCAAGTCTGTATAAAACCATATGCTTTGATCACTTTATCAAAGCATATATTCCAACTCCGAGATGCTTGCACCAGTCCATAGATGGATCGCTGGAGCTTGCTCACTTTGTTAGCACCTTTTAGGATCGACAAAACCTTCTGGTTGCATCATATACAACTCTTCTTTAAGAAATCCATGAAGGAATACAATTTTGACATCCTTTTGCCAGATTTCATAAAATGCAGCAGCTGTTAACATGATTCAGACAGACTTTTAAGCATCGATAGGAGTGAGAAAATATCATCGTAGTCAACACTTTGAACTTGTCGAAAACATTTTGCGACAATTCGAGCTTTGTAGATAGTAACATTACTATTAGCGTCTGTCTTCCTCTTGAAGATCCATTTATTCTTGATGACTCACCAATCATCAGGCAAGTCAATCAAAGTCCATACTTTGTTCTCATACATGGATCCCATCTCAGATTACATGGCCTCAAGCCGTTTCGCGGAATCTGGGCTCATCATCGCTTCCTCATAGTTTGTAGGTTCGTCATGGTCAAGTAACATGACTTCCAGAAAGGATTACCATACCACTCTGGTGCGGACCATACTCTGGTTGTCCTACGAGGTCCGGTAGTAACTTGCTCTGAAGTTTCATGATCATCATCATTAGCTTCCTTACTAATTGGTGTAGAGATCACTGGAACTGATTTCTGTGATGAACTACTTTCCAATTCGGGAGATGGTACAATTACCTCATCAAGTTCTACATTCCTCCCACTCACTTCTTTCAAGAGAAACTCCTTCTCTAGAAAGGATCCACTTTTAGCAACAAAGATCCTGCCTTTGGATCTGCGATAGAAAGTGTACCCAACAGTTTCCTTTGGGTATTCTATGAAGACACATTTCTCCGATTTGGGTTCGAGCTTATCAGGTTGAAACTTTTTCACATAAGCATCGCAGCCCCAAACATTAAGAAATGACAGCTTAGGTTTCTTGCCAAACCATAGTTCATATGGTGTCGTCTCAACGGATTTAGATGGTGCCCTATTTAACATGAATGCAGGTGTCTCTAATGCATAACCCCGTCATGATAGTGATAAATCGGCAAGGGACATCATAGATCGCACCATATCTAATAAAGTACGGTTATGACGTTCGGACACACCATTACGCTGTGGTGTTCCAGGTGACGTGAGTTGCGAAACTATTTCGTATTGTTTCAAATGAAGACCAAACTCGTAACTCAAATATTCTCCTCCACGATCAGATCACAGAAACTTTATTTTCTTGTTACGATGATTTTCCACTTCACTCTGAAATTCTTTGAACTTTTCAAATGTTTCAGACTTATGTTTCATCAAGTAGATATACCCATATCTGCTCAAATCATCTGTGAAGGTCAGAAAATAACGATACCGTCGTGAGCCTCAACACTCATCGGACCGCATACATCAGTATGTATTATTTCCAATAAGTCAGTTGCTCGCTCCATTGTTCCGGAGAACGGAGTCTTAGTCATCTTGCCCATGAGGCATGGTTCGCAAGCATCAACTGATTCATAATCAAGTGATACCAAAAGCCCATCAGCATGGATTTTCTTCATGCGCTTTACACCAATATGACCTAAACGGTAGTGCCACAAATAAGTTGCACTATCATTATTAACTTTGCATCTTTTGGCTTTAATATTATGAATGTGTGTATCACTACGATCGAGATCAAACAAACCATTTTCATTGGGTATATAACCATAGAAGGTTTTATTCATGTAAACAGAATAACAATTATTCTCTAACTTAAATGAATAAACGTATTGCAATAAACATGATCAAATCATATTCTTGCTCAACGTAAACACCAAATAACATTTATTTAGGTTCAACACTAATCCCGAAAGTATAGGGAGTGTGCGATGATGATCATATCATTCTTGGAACCACTTCCAACACACATCGTCACTTCACCCTTAACTAGTCTCTGTTTATTCTGCAACTCCCGTTTCAAGTTACTACTCTTAGCAACTGAACTAGTATCAAATACCGAGGGGTTGTTATAAATACTAGTGAAGTACACATCAATAACATGTATATCTAATATACCTTTGTTCACCTTGCCATCTGATACATCCATTTTGCATCATGCTTTTATATCGATATTTATTGCATTATGGGTTGTTATTACACATTATGTCACAATACTTATGCCTATTCTCTCATATTTTACAAGGTTTACATAAAGAGGGAGAATGCCGGCAGCTGGAATTCTAGGCTGGAAAAGGAGCAAATATTAGAGACCTATTTTGCACAGCTCCAAAAGTCCTGAAACTTCACGGAAGTTATTTCCAGAATATATAAAAAATACTGAGCGCAAGAAGTACCAGAGGGGGGCCACCCACCAGCCACAAGGGTGGGGGCGCGCCCTACCCCCTGGGCGCGCCCCCTGCCTCGTGGGCCCCCTGGTGGCTCTCCGATGCCCATCTTCTGCTATATGGAGTCTTTCGTCGGGGAAAAAATCATAAGCAAGCTTTCGGGACGAGACTCCGCGGCCACGAGATAGAACCTTGGCGGAACCAATCTAGGGCTCCGGCGGAGTTGTTCTGCCGGGGAAACTTCCCTCCGGGAAGGGGAAATCATCACCATCGTCATCACCAACGATCCTCTCATCGGGAGGGGGTCAATCTCCATCAACATCTTCACCAGCACCATCTCATCTCAATCCCTAGCTCATCTCTTGTATCCAATCTTTGTATCCAAACCTCAGATTGGTACATGTGGGTTGCTAGTAGTGTTGATTACTCCTTGTAGTTGATGCTAGTTGGTTTACTTGGTGGAAGATCATATGTTCAGATCCATTATGCATATTAATACCCCTCTGATTATGAACATGAATATGCTTTGTGAGTAGTTACGCTTGTTCCTGAGGACATGGGAGAAGTCTTGGTATTAGTAGTCATGTGAATTTGGTATTCGTTCGATATTTTGATGAGATGTATGTTGTCATCCCTCTAGTGGTGTCATGTGAACGTCGACTACATGACACTTCACCATTGTTTGGGCCTAGAGGGAGGCATTGGGAAGTAATAAGTAGATGATGAGTTGCTAGAGTGACAGAAGCTTTGAAAGCACAAGTGCTCCCTAGGTAGTTTTGGTAATTAATGTCAACATATCTCTTGTTGGACTAACACTTTTACCTAGTATGTTTTAGATAAGTTCAACAATGAAGTGGCATGGACTAGAGGATGTGGAACCCCTTCAAAATGCTAAGGACAAAGGATTGGCTCAAGCTCCAAGCTCAAGGCTCTACATTTTCTATTTTAGTGATCCAAGATCACATTGAGTCTATAGGAAAAGCCAATACTATTAAGAAGGGATGATGTGTTGCTTAATGGCTTGCTTGCTCAAAGTGCTTAGTGATATGCTCCAAAGCCCTCAACTACTTTCTCACATCCACATATGACCTAAACCAAAAGTCAAACTCGGCCCCACCGATTCTTTCTATCCGGAGCCACCGAGTTCAGTTGACATAGCCACTGCCAGAAACCCTAATCAGTTCGGTCTCACCGATGGGATATCGGTCTCACCGAGATGGGCTTGCAAACTCTCTATTACCTATTGCAATATTTTCGGTCCCACCGAGATATGCAATCGGTCCCACCGAGTTTGCTTGGCCAACTCTCTGTTTCACTAATTACCCAAATCGGTCCCACCGAGTTTGAGTAATCGGTCGAACCGAGTTTTGGATTTACCCTAACCCTAGCACATCGGTCCCGCCGAGTTGATCCAGTCGGTCCCACCGAAAACCCTAACGGTCACTAGCTTTGCTGAATCGGTCCGACCGAGTTTAACTATTCGGTCCCACCGAGATTGGCAAGTTGTGTGTAACGGTTAGATTTTGTGTGGAGGCTATATATACCCCTCCACCACCTCTTCATTCGTGAAGAGAGCCATCAGAACGAACCTACACTTCCAACCTACTCCCTCCGTTTGGAATTACTTGTCTCGGAAATGGATCTATCTAAAACTAAAATACATCTAGATACATCCATTTCTGCGACAAGTAATTCCGAACGGAGGGAGTACTTTTTCTGAGACAGAACTACCTACACTTGTGTTGAGGCCAATATATTCCATTCTTACCATATGAATCTTGATCTCTAGCCTTCCCCAAGTTGCTTTCCGCTCAAATCTTCTTTCCACCAAATCCATATCCTGTGAGAGAGAGTTGAGTGTTGAGGAGACTATCATTTGAAGCACAAGAGCAAGGAGTTCATCACCAACACACCATTTGTTACTTCTTGGAGAGTGGTGTCTCCTAGATTGGCTAGGTGTCACTTGGGAGCCTCCGACAAGATTGTCGAGTTCAACCAAGGAGTTTGTAAGGGCAAGGAGATCGCCTACTTCGTGAAGATCTACCGCTAGTGAGGCAAGTCCTTCATGGGCGACGGCCATGGTGGGATTGACAAGGTTGCTTCTTCGTGGACCCTTCGTGGGTGGAGCCCTCCGTGGACTCGCGCAACTGTTACCCTTCGTGGGTTGAAGTCTCCATCAACGTGGATGTACGATAGCACCACCTATCGGAACCACGTCTCAAAAATCTCCATGTCTTCAAATTGCGTTTGCACACTCCAATCCCATCCCTTTACATTCTTGCAAGTTGCATGCTTTACTTTCCCCTGCTCATATACTCTTTGCATGCTTGCTTGATATGTATTGTGATTATTAAACTTGTGCCAAAACTCCACTTCAACTTAAAGAAATTAAAAACTGCAACTTTTAGCACTTAGTGTATAATCACCCCCCCTCTAGACACCTCTTCTCGATCCTTTCATTTGGTATCAGAGCTTTGGTCTCCTTTGCTTTAGTTTAAACAACATTGGAGGAAGATGGATGAGTCTACTTTGGGGAGTCTTAGATGTAGAGTGCCTATTCTTGATGGAGAATATTTCCATGAGTGGAAAAATGAAATGCTTAAGATTTTCAATGAATATCATTTGAACAAGTACATTACTAGCCCTTGTGCACCTCATGATGATCCTCTGCATCCTACCCTTGATGAATCTATTGACATGATCCGCAACCTTAGAACTGTTAATCTTATCATCAGAGGCTTGCCTAGAAACTTGATTGAATGTTTTCCTACTCTTGATTATGCCTACACTATATGGAGATTTCTTGAGGAACGCTTTCCAAATTATTCCTTGAAAGATCTAGATGAAATTCTCCATAAGTCCATTGCCTTGATTAAGATGAGTTCCAATGATCCCAAATTTGGTGACTGCTTATTTGAGCTTACTAATATTATGAGTGCCAAAGGAGATGTTGGAATCATTAGCAATATCATTTCCAAAGCTATTAGAATTCATAAAGATAACCATAGAAATGATCATTTATCTAATGAATTACCCTCTCTAGGAATTGATCAATCACAAGATGATGTTGAACATGGATACTATGATGAGGATGAGGATGATAGTGACTATGATCTTAATGATGCAATGAGACACTTTGGTCTTATGGCAAATCTTTGCGGCTATATGGCTGGAGGAAAGGAATGGGTTCCTAATAGTGGATGTACTGATCATATGACCGGAGATAAAGATATGTTCCGTGAGCTTGCTGAAAACGACGGTCCTCGAAAGTATGTCACCTTTGGTGATAACTCAAAGGGTAAGGTGGTTGTCCTAGGTAAGGTGGCCATCTCACATGATAGCTCCATACAAAATGTCATGCTCGTTGAATCTCTTGGGTACAATTTACTTTCAGTATCTAGACTTGCTGATTTCGGTTTCAATGTCCTATTTACTGAAGTAGATTGCCAAGTGTTTCGAAGAGACAATCATAAAATGGCCTTTACCAGTATACGTAGAGGTGATCTTTACATTGTTGATTTCACTAAAAAGGCTCAATCTAGAACTTGCTTAATTGCTAAATCTTCTAAAGGTTTGTTATGGCATAGACGATTAGGTCATGTTGGTATGCGAAACCTTGACAAGCTTATTAAAGGAAATCATACCCTTGGCGTTAACGATGTCATATTTGATAAGGATAGACTTTGCAGCGCTTGTCAAGCAGGTAAACAGGTTGGAGGAAGGCATCCCGTGAAGAACATCATGACCACAAGGAGGCCACTCGAGCTACTTCACATGGATCTTTTTGGTCCTAACGCGTACAAAAGTCTCGATGGAAATTCTTTTGGTCTAGTTATAGTTGATGATTTTTCAAGATTTACGTGGGTGTTCTTTCACAATGATAAATCGCAGGTCCAAAAGATCTTCAAAAACTTCGCTAGGAAGGCCCAAAATCAATTTGAAGTGAAAATGAAGAAGGATCGCAGCGACAATGGAACGGAGTTCAAGAACGCAAATGTGGACACCTTTCTTGACGAAGAAGGGATTTCACATGAGTTCTCGGCTACGTACACACCTCAACAAAATGGAGTTGTTGAGAGGAAGAACCAGACACTCATCGAAATGGCGAGAACGATGCTTGATGAGTACAAGACGCCAAAGCACTTTTGGGCGGAAGCGGTTGAGACGGCTTGTCATGCAACAAATCGCTTGTATCTTCACAAACTACTCGGCAAGACGGCATATGAGCTCCTCACCGGTAACAAACCACAAGTTGGATACTTTCGAGTATTCGGGTCAAAGTGCTACATTCTTGATAAGCATCGTCGTTCTAAATTTGCTCCTAAGTCTCATGAAGATTTCCTACTTGGTTATGGCTCAAACTCTCACACATACCGTGTCTACAATAATTTCACCCGAAAGGTTGAAGAGACGGTAGATGTGAAGTTTGATGAATCTAACGGCTCGCAAGTAGAGCAATTGCCAATTGATGTAGGAGACAAAGACCCTCCGGAAGCCATCCAAGACTTGTATATTGGCAAGATTTGTCCAACGGAGGTGAAGGAGAGTACCTCGTCCGTCCAAGTGGAAGCTTCTACCTCACGAAAAGGTGAACCAAGAGTTGATACAGAAGCATCCACAAGTGGGACACACCAAGATGAAGAAAACGAGGAAGTGCACCAAGATGAACGCCAACAACCTCCTTCTCCACCACGACAAGAGAACGACAACGTCAACAACGAAGAAGGCCAAGAAGAAGAACAAGATGAAGAAGATGTTCAACCAAGATCCAAGCAAAAGCTTTCACAAGTTCGAGCAAGAATTGCTAAAGACCATCCCGTCGAGCAAATCCACAATGATATCCAAACTGGGAGAATCACTTGCTCAAAAACTCGTCTAGCTAACTTTTGTGAACACTATTCATTCATCTCTAGCATTTAAGCTATGAAGGTTGAAGAAGCTTTGGAAGATCCGGATTGGATAAATGCCATGCATGAAGAGCTACACAACTTTGAGAGAAATCAAGTTTGGACATTAGTTGAGAAGCCCGACAACAACCACAATATCATCGGTACCAAATGGGTGTTTCGCAACAAGCAAGATGAAGATGGACAAGTAGTTCGCAATAAAGCACGTCTCGTCGCCCAAGGCTACACTCAAATCGAAGGTATGGACTATGGTGAGACATATGCCCCCGTTGCTAGACTTGAGTCCATTCGCATCTTACTTGCCTATGCTAATCATCATGATATCACCTTGTACCAAATGGACATTACAAGTGCTTTTATAAATGGTGAAATAGAATAGGAAGTTTATGTCAAGCAACCTCCCGGATTTGTCAATCCTAAGAAACCTAATCATGTTTACAAACTTCACAAAGCTCTTTATGGTCCTAAACAAGCTCCTAGAGCATGGTATAAATGCTTGACCAAGTTCCTTATTGAAAAAGGCTTTGAAATTGGAAAAATAGATTCTACTCTTTTTACTAAAAGGGTTAATGGAGAACTATTTGTGTGCCAAATTTATGTTGATGATATTATATTTGGATCAAATAACCCTCATTTTAGTGAAAAGTTTGGAAAGCTAATGTCGGAGAAGTTTGAGATGTCAATGATGAGTGAACTCAAATTCTTTCTTGGTTTGCAAATCAAGCAAACTAAGGAAGGTACCTTTGTCTCTCAAACGAAGTACACAAAGGACTTATTCAAGAAGTTCAATATGCAAGAATGCAAAGGTATGACTACACCCATGCCTACTAGTGGACATCTTAATTTAACCAAAGATGGTGAACCGGTTGATCAAAAGGTTTATCGCTCTATGATTGGTTCATTGTTATATCTATGTGCTTCACGCCCCGATATTATGCTAAGTGTGTGCATGTGTGCACAATATCAAGCTGCTCCTAAAGAATGTCATCTTAAGGCCGTGAAAAGGATAGTGAGATACTTAATCCATACACCAAATTTTGGCATTTGGTATCCAAAGAGGGCCTCCTTTGATCTTGTTGGCTACTCCGACTCGGACTATGCCGGTGACAAGGTAGATAGAAAGTCCACTTCGGGTACTTGTCAATTTCTTGGTAGATCTCTTGTGTGTTGGTCTTCCAAGAAACAAAACTCGGTATCCTTATCCACCGCCGAAGCGGAATACATTGCCGCTGGATCATGTTGTGCTCAATTACTTTGGATGACCCAAACTCTTAAAGATTATGGGATATATGTGAAACATGTTCCATTACTTTGTGACAATGAAAGTGCTATTAAGATTGCTCATAATCCCGTGCAACATTCTCGAACTAAGCATATTGAAGTTCGTCATCATTTCATTCGAGATCATGTTGCCAAAGGGGACATTAATCTTAAGCATGTTGGCACCGAAAAACAGTTAGCTGACATATTCACGAAACCACTTGATGAGAAAGTGTTTTGCAGGTTAAGAGGTGAATTGAACATCATTGATGCTTCAAACCTGGAGTAGGAACTCCATTTGATACATGCAAGGCGTGAGCCTATGACTAATCCTTGATATTTCTCTTATGTTGACAATCTCATGTCTTGGATATATTTGCACCTTGCATGTTATCTAATCCATGTAGGTACTTGGATGAATCTAAATCTATGAGATTACAACTCACTCACATCTTGAGCAATTTCTATATCACCAAGTCTCTACACAATGGTGGATGAAGACAAGGAAGCACGCAACCATTCAAACATATCCTTTGACAAACTTTATGTTGAGTTTCATGATTGTCATTTTGGATATACAAGTGCTCTTCCTTGCAGGAACTAACCCATGTAGGTAGATGAACTCAAAAATCCAAGTGGTGCTCCCAACTCTTGATGAGCTACATCAACCTTGAGCAACCCACACAAGTTCAACTACATGATTATGATCAACGCCACCACCCAAGGTATGTTATTCCATCTTAGAGAAGCTTTACTCCAAGTCATGAGTCAAAGCAACTCGACAAGATGGGAATACATCAAAAAGCTTAAACAAAAAATGGTAACCCCATTTTGAGCTTAAACGATGAGTATGACCTATGATCAAGTGATCTCACTTGACTCCTAAGTCAATATACTCTAACATAGGTGACTTTGTCGCCGACCAATTCTAGATGAAGTTCTCTTGTGTTCCTTTTTCATGCCCTTGCATTTGTCTCATGCATATTTGTTTCCAGCTTCATCTAGACTTCTTTTTAGTTTATTCTCTTTTATTTTCTGTTCCGCATTCCTTGCATCAAATTCATTGCAAATCTTTCAGTTAATTCCTTGCAAATCCTTGTGAGATCTTACTTGTCTAGTGAGATGAGGTGACAAGTGTTTTCTCTGCGTTGAACTCGGTCTCACCGGTTTGATACTTTCGGTCCAACCGAATGCTCTCGGTACAACCGAACCATACAACTCGGTGTCACCGATTTCACTACAGGAAAGACATCTTGCCACTTGTTTCTGCATTCTTTTGATCCAGCTCCACTCAATGAATCTTGTCCTCAACCAGCATCCCATTCAACTTGCTGCTTTGTTCTGTGACTCAAGGACCAAACCCATCATGAAAAAATCCAGAAGAACCTTTCTTGGAAATTGATGTCAAAGGGGGGGAGAGAGATCACATCAAAGCTTAATCATATCTATAGGGGGAGAGAATACTCAAGAAGAAAGAGTAATCCTCAAGGACCCTAGATGCTTGGTGTTCAAGAGGAGAGAAGTCACATGTCTTCAAGAGGGGAAAGACATGTTCATACTTGAGCTCTGATTTTGCTCTGATTTTCTGTTCCCTATCTTCTCCCAGCATCCCATGCTAGATTCCGGGGGAGCAAGACATCTAAGGGAAGGAAATCCTTGAATTTATTGCACATCTTTACCTTTGGGGACATGTCTATATCCAATGTGGTACTTAGTACTCACTCTACATGTCATCCTAGTCTTGGTACTCTTGTGGTTTCTTTCGTTTGCTCTGGCCAGTAGGTGTATCTGTGTTATCTAACCTTGTTTACGCAGGTTCATTCCATCCTAAGCCAACTCAAGACCACAAGGTAAGTATATGCATCACAGTCATGCGTATGAGAAATTCTTGTTGATGTACATACTGTTTGCAAGAAGGACTCATGACCATGAAGGTACATTTCTCATATTCACATCATTTGCTGTCATGCATATAGCCAAGATACATGTAACACATTGCTTACTCTGTCATGTTTATGCATTCACATGCTCCTATATTCCATATTCACATGATTGCATACATGTAGGGGGAGCCTATGCATGTTACATGTCTTTCCAAAGCTTTACTTACTATTCTCTATATCTTTATCTAAAGCTTTGACGTATGTTGTTATCAATTACCAAAAAGGGGGAGATTGAAAGCACAAGTGCTCCCTAGGTAGTTTTGGTAATTAATGTCAACATATCTCTTGTTGGACTAACACTTTTACCTAGTATGTTTCAGATAAGTTCAACAATGAAGTGGCATGGACTAGAGGATGTGGAACCCCTTCAAAATGCTAAGGACAAAGGATTGGCTCAAGCTCCAAGCTCAAGGCTCTACATTTTCTATTTTAGTGATCCAAGATCACATTGAGTCTATGGGAAAAGCCAATACTATTAAGAAGGGATGAGGTGTTGCTTAATGGCTTGCTTGCTCAAAGTTCTTAGTGATATGCTCCAAAGCCCTCAACTACTTTCTCACATCCACATATGACCTAAACCAAAAGTCAAACTCGGCCCCACTGATTCTTTCTATCCGGAGCCACCGAGTTCAGTTGACATAGCCACTGCCAGAAACCCTAATCAGTTCGGTCTCACCGATGGGATCTCGGTCTCACCGAGATGGGCTTGCAAACTCTCTGTTACCTATTGCAATATTTTCGGTCCCACCGAGATATGCAATCGGCCCCACCGAGTTTGCTTGGCCAACTCTCTGTTTCACTTATTACCCAAATCGGTCCCACCGAGTTTGAGTAATCGGTCGAACCGAGTTTTGGATTTACCCTAACCCTAGCACATCGGTCCCACCGAGTTGATCCAGTCGGTCCCACCAAAAACCCTAACAGTCACTAGCTTTGCTGAATCGGTCCGACCGAGTTTAACTATTCGGTCCCGCCGAGATTGGCAAGTTGTGTGTAGCAGTTAGATTTTGTGTGGAGGCTGTATATACCCCTCCACCACCTCTTCATTCATGAAGAGAGCCATCAGAACGAACCTACACTTCCGACCTACTTTTTCTGAGAGAGAACTACCTACACTTGTGTTGAGGCCAAGATATTCCATTCTTACCATATGAATATTGATCTCTAGCCTTCCCCAAGTTGATTTCCACTCAAATCTTCTTTCCACCAAATCCATATCCTGTGAGAGAGTGTTGAGTGTTGGGGAGACTATCATTTGAAGCACAAGAGCAAGGAGTTCATCATCTACACACCATTTGTTACTTCTTGGAGAGTGGTGTCTCCTAGATTTGCTAGGTGTCACTTGGGAGCCTCCAACAAGATTGTGGAGTTGAACCAAGGAGTTTGTAAGGGCAAGGAGATCGCCTACTTCGTGAAGATCTACCGCTAGTGAGGCAAGTCCTTCATGGGCGACGGCCATGGTGGGATAGACAAGGTTGCTTCTTCGTGGACCCTTCGTGGGTCGAGACCTCCGTGGACTCGCGCAACCGTTACCCTTCGTGGGTTGAAGTCTCCATCAACGTGGGTGTACGATAGCACCACCTATTGGAACCACGTCTCAAAAATCTCCGTGTCTCCAAATTGCGTTTTCACACTCCAATCCCATCCCTTTACATTCTTGCAAGTTGCATGCTTTACTTTCCGCTGCTCATATACTCTTTGCATGCTTGCTTGATATGTATTGTGATTGTTAAAATTGTGTCAAAACTCCACTTCAACTTAAAGAAATTAAAAACTGCAACTTTTAGCCCTTAGTGTCTAATCACCCCCCCCCTAGACACCTCTTCTCGATCCTTTCAAGCTTAAGCCCTAGTTTATGTGTTGCTTTGTAAGGGGCTGATTTGGATCCATATGTTTCATGCTATGGTTAGGTTTACCTTAATACTTATCTTGTAGTTGCAGATGCTTGCAATGGGGGTTAATCATAAGTGGGATGTTTGTCCAAGTAAGGACAGCACCCAAGCACCGGTCCACCCACATATCAAATTATCAAAGTACCGAACGTGAATCATATGAACGTGATGAAAACTAGCTTGACGATAATTCCCATGTGTCCTCGGGAGCGCTTTCCTTCATATTAGAGTTTGTCCAGGCTTGTCCTTTTCTACAAAAAGGATTGGGCCATGTTGCTGCACCTTATTTACTTTTATTACTTCTACTCATTACCAATTACCTTATCACAAAACTATCTGTTACCGATAATTTCAGTGCTTGCAGAGAATACCTTGCTGAAAACCGCTTATCATTTCCTTCTGCTCCTCGTTGGGTTCGGCACTCTTACTTATTGAAAGGACTACGATAGATCCCCTATACTTGTGGGTCATCAAGACTCTTTTCTGGCACTGTTGCCGGGGAGTGAAGCGCCTTTGGTAGGTGGAATTTGGTAAGGAAAAATTTATATAGTGTGCTGAAATTTACTGTCACTTGTTACTATGGAAAGTAATCCTTTGAGGGGCTTGTTTGGGGTATCTTCACCCCAACTGGTAGAGCAAATAGTTGCTCCTCAACCTACTGGACCTACTGAAAATGAAAATGTTCACTTCAAAATTCCTTCGGGTATGATAGAGAAACTGCTAGCTAGTCCTTTTGCAGGAGATGGAACATTGCATCCCGACTTACACTTAATCTATGCGGATGAAGTGTGTGGATTATTTAAGCTTGCAGGTATGCCCAATGATGTTATCAAGAAGAAGTTCTTCCCTTTATCTTTAAAGGGAGATGCATTGACATGGTATAGGCTATGTGATGATATGGGATCATGGGACTACAAACGGTTGAAATTGGAATTCCATCAGAAGTTTTATCCTATGCATCTTGTTCATCATGATCGTAATTATATATATAATTTTTGGCCTCGCGAAGGAGAAAGCATCGCTCAAGCTTGGGGGAGGCTTAAGTCAATGTTATATTCATGCCCCAATCATGAGCTCTCAAGAGAAATGATTATTCAAAAAAATTATGCTCAGCTTTCTGACAACAATCGCTCCATGCTCGATACTTCTTGTACTGGTTCCTTTATGATGAAGACTATTGAATTCAAATGGAATTTATTGGAGAGAATTAAACGCAACTCTGAATATTGGGATATCGACGAAGGTAAGGAGTCAGGTATAACACCTAAGTTTGATTGTGTTAAATCTTTTATGGATACCGATGTTTTCCCTAAATTTAGCACTAAATATGGACTTGACTCTGAGATAGTGGCTTCTTTCTATGAATCCTTTGCTACTCATGTTGATCTCCCTAAGGATAAGTGGTTTAAATATAATCCTCCCATTGAAACAAAAGTAGTTGTACCTATTAAAGTTGAAGAAAAAACTATCACTTATGATGATCCTATTGTTCCCACTGCTTATGTTGAGAAACCACCTTTCCCTGTTAGAATAAAGGATCATGCTAAAGCTTCAACTGTGGTTCGTAAAACTAATATTAGAACTTATACACCCCCTGAGCAAGTTAAAGTTGAACCTAATATTGCTATTGTTAAAGATCTCTTGGCTGATAATATTGATGGGCATGTTATTTACTTTTGTGATGAAGCTGCTAGAATTGCTAGACCTGATGCTAAAAATAAACATAGGCCTCTTGTAGGCATGCCTATTATTTCTGTTAAAATAGGAGATCACTGTTATCATGGCTTATGTGATATGGGTGCTAGTGCTAGTGCAATACCTATTTCTTTATACAAAGAGATTATGCATGATATTGCACCAGCTGAGATAGAAGATATCGATGTTACAATTAAGCTTGCCAATAGAGACACTATTTCACCAGTTGGTCTTGTTAGAGATGTTGAAGTCTTGTGTGGGAAAGTTAAATATCCTGCTGATTTTCTTGTTCTTGGTTCCCCACAAGATAGCTTTTGTCCCATTATATTTGGTAGACCCTTCTTGAATACTGTTAATGCTAAGATAGATTGCAAGAAGGATGTTGTTACTATTGGTTTGGGTGATATGTCTCATGAGTTTAACTTCTCTAAATTTCGTAGAAAACCCCGTGATGAGGAATTACCTTGTAAGGATGAAATTATTGGTCTTGCTTCTATTGCTATGCCTCCTAATGATCCTTTAGAACAATATTTGCTCGACCATGAAAATGATATGTTCATGAATGAAAGAAGGGAAATAGATGAAGTATTCTTTAAACAGGGACCTATTCTGAAACACAACTTGCCTATTGAAATCCTAGGGGATCCTCCTCCTCCCAAGGGTGATCCCGTGTTTGAGCTTATACCTTTACCTGATACTCTTAAATATGCTTATCTTGATGAAAAGAAGATATATCTTGTTATTATTAGTGCTAGCCTTTCAGAGCATCAAGAAAATAAATTATTGAAAACTCTAAAGAAGCAACATGCTGCTATTGGGTATACTCTTGATGATCTTAAGGGAATTAGTCCCACTCTATGTCAACACAAAATAAATTTGGAGAAAGACGCCAAACCAGTTATTGATCACCAACAACGGCTGAATCCTAAGATGAAAGAAGTGGTAAGAAAGGAAATATTAAAGCTCCTTGAGGCAGGTATAATTTATCCCGTTGCGGATAGTCAGTGGGTAAGTCATGTCCATTGTGTCCCTAAGAAGGGAGGTATTACTGTTGTTCCTAATGATAAAGATGAATTGATCCCACAAAGAATTATTACAGGTTATAGGATGGTAATTGATTTCTGCAAATTAAATAAAGCTACTAAAAAGATCATTACCCTTTGTCTTTTATTGATCAAATGCTAGAAAGATTATCCAAACATACACATTTTTGCTTTCTAGATGGTTACTCTGGCTTCTCTCAAATACCTGTGTCGACTGATGATCAAGCAAAGACCACTTTTACTTGCCCTTTCGGTACTTTTGCTTATAGACATATGCCTTTTGGTTTATGTAATGCACCTGCTACCTTTTAAAGATGCATGATGGCTATATTCTCTGACTTTTGTGAAAAGATTTGTGACGTTTTCATGGACGATTTCTCCGTTTATGGATCCTCTTTTGATGATTGCTTGAGCAACCTTGATCGAGTTTTGCAGAGATGTGAAGAAACTAATCTTGTTCTGAATTGGGAGAAATGTCACTTTATGGTTAATGAAGGTATTGTCTTGGGGCATAAAATTTCTGAAAGAGGCATTGAAGTTGATAAAGCTAAAGCTGATGCTATTGAAAAGATGCCATGTCCCAAGGACATTAAAGGTATAAGAAGCTTCCTCGGTCACACCGGTTTTATAGGAGGTTCATTAAGGACTTCTCAAAAAATTCTTGTCCTCTGACCAATCTATTACAAAAAGATATTCCTTTTGTCTTTGATGATGATTGGGTAGAAGCATTTGAAATACTTAAGAAAACATTGATTTCTGCACCTATTGTTCAGCCACCTGATTGGAATTTACCCTTTGAAATTATGTGTGATGCTAGTGATTATCCTGTAGGTGCTGTTCTAGGGCAAAGAGTTGATAAGAAATTAAATGGTATTCAATATGCTAGTAAAACTCTAGACAATGCCCAGAGAAATTATGCTACTACTGAAAAAGAATTTTTAGCAGTTATATTTTCCTATGATAAGTTCAGACCTTATATTTTTGATCTAAAGTAACTATTCACACTGATCGTGCTGCTATTAAATACCTTATGGAAAAGAAAGATGCTAAACCTAGACTTATTAGATGGGTTCTCCTGCTACAAGAATTTGATTTTCATATTATTGATAGAAAGGGAGCTGAGAACCCCGTTGCAGATAACTTGTCTAGGTTAGAGAATGTTCTTGATGACCCACTACCTATTGATGATAGCTTTCCTGATGAACAATTAAATGTCATAAATGCTTCTCATAATGCTCCATGGTATGCTGATTATGCTAATTATATTGTTGCTAAATTTATACCACCTAGTTTCACATACCAGCAAAAGAAAAAGTTCTTCTATGATTTAAGGCATTACTTTTGGGATGACCCACATCTTTATAAAGAAGGAGTAGATGGTGTTATTAGACGTTGTGTACCTGAGCATGAACAGGAACAGATCCTACGCAAGTGTCACTCCGAGGCTTATGGAGGACACCATGCTGGAGATAGAACTGCACACAAGGTATTGCAATCCGGTTTTTATTGGCCTACTCTCTTCAAGGATGCCCGTAAGTTTGTCCTGTCTTGTGATGAATGTCAAAGAATTGGTAATATTAGTAAACGTCAAGAAATGCCTATGAATTATTCACTTGTTATTGAACCATTTGATGTTTGGGGCTTTGATTATATGGGACCTTTTCCTTCCTCTAATGAGTATACACATATTTTAGTCACTGTTGATTACGTTACTAAGTGGGTAGAAGCTATTCCAACTAGTAGTGTTGATCATAAAACCTCTATTAAGATGCTTAAAGAAGTTATTTTCCCGAGGTTTGGAGTCCCTAGATATTTAATGACTGATGGTGGTTCACATTTTATTCATTGTGCCTTTCGTAAAATGCTTGCTAAGTATGATGTTAATCATAGAATTGCATATCCTTATCACCCACAGTCTAGTGGTCAAGTAGAATTGAGTAATAGAGAGCTCAAATTAATTTTGCAAAAGATTGTTAATAGATCTAGAAAGAATTGGTCCAAGAAACTTGATGATGCATTATGGGCTTATAGAACTGCATATAAAAATCCTATGGGTATGTCTCCGTATAAAATGGTTTATGGTAAAGCATGTCACTTACCTCTTGAATTAGAACATAAGGCATACTAGGCTATTAAAGAGCTCAACTATGACTTCAAACTTGCTGGTGAGAAGAGGCTTTTTGACATTAGCTCACTTAATGAATGGAGAACCCAGGCTTATGAAAATGCCAAGCTGTTTAAAGAAAAAGTTAAAAGATGGCATGACAAAAGGATACAAAAGAGTGAGTTTAATGGAGGTGATTATGTATTGTTATACAACTCTCGTTTAAGATTTTTTGCAGGAAAACTTCTCTCTAAATGGGAAGGTCCTTACGTTATCGAGGAGGTCTATCGTTCCAGTGCCATAAAAGTCAACAACTTCGAAGGCAAAAATCTGAAGGTGGTGAACGGTCAAAGAATTAAACATTATATCTCAGGTAATCCCATAAATGTTGAAACCAATATTATTGAAACCGTAACCCCGGAGGAATACATAAGGGACACTTTCCAGAATGTTTCATACTCCGAAAAGGAATAGGTATGTGGTACAGTAAGTAAACCGACTCCAAAACAGTTCTAATGGCATTTTTTCTCCGTTTTGGAATATTTAGAAAAATAGGAAAATAAGAAGCAGACCGGAAAGGACACGAGGCTTCCACGAGGGTGGAGGGCACGCCCTACCCCCCTGGGCATGCTCCCCTGCCTCGTCGTCACCTCGTGCGCTTTTCGGACTCTGTTTTCTTGCATGATACTTCTTTTGGTCGGTAAAAATTCATTATATAATCTCCCGAAGGTTTTGACCACCGTATCACGCAAATATCTCTTTCTTTTTTTTGAGCTGTTTTTCTGGCAGATCTAGGTCGTCATGTCATCTTCAAGTGCCCCCAAGGACAAGTTCTTCGAGAAGGTCATCAACCCCTACCTCGCGGAGGTGCTGCAACACCCTCAAACCATTGAGATGCATGAGGGGTTGTTCCACATCCGTGATGCTGAGGGACCAAGGTGGACCGGAAGCACGGAGGCAAGGCTCGAGGCATTGGAGCAACAAGTTTTCAAGTGCCAGGAGATGGTGGAGCGTGGACTCAACTCCACTCACATAATGATCACGGAGTTCACCAACAACCACAAGCTGGACGTCAAGGACATTGGGGAAGCCATCTTCAAGCTTCATGAGAAAATCGAGTGATACGTCTCCAACGTATCTATAATTTTTGATTGTTCCATGCTATTATATTATCAAGCTTGGATGTTTTATATGCATTTATATGCTATTTTATATGATTTTTGGGACTAACCTATTAACCTAGAGCCTAGTGCCAGTTTCTGTTTTTTCCTTGTTTTAGAGTATCGCAGAAAAGGAAAATCAAACGGAGTCCAATTGACCTGAAACTTCACGGAACTTATTTTTGGACCAGAAGAAACCTAGAAGACTTGGAGTGCACGTCTGGGGATCAACGAGGAAGCCACGAGGCAGGGGGCGTGCCCACCCCCCTGGGCGCGCCCTCCACCCTCGTGGGCCCCTCGTGGCTCCCCTGACGTACTTCTTCCGCCTATATATCTCCATATACCCTAAAAACATCCGGGAGCACAATAGATCGGGAGTTCCGCCGCCAGAAGCCTCCGTAGCCACCAAAAACCAATCTAGACCCGTTCCCGCACCCTGCCGGAGGGGGGATCCCTCTCCGGTGGCCATCTTCATCATCCCGGTGCTCTCCATGACGAGGAGGGAGTAGTTCTCCCTCGGGGCTGAGGGTATATACCAGTAGCTATGTGTTTGATCTCTCTCTCTCATGTTCTTGAGGTGGTACGATCTTGATGTATCGTGAGCTTTGCTATTATAGTTGGATCTTATGATGTTTTCTCCCCCCTCTACTCTCTTGTAATGGATTGAGATTTCCCTTTGAAGTTATCTTATCGGATTGAGTCTTTAAAGATTTGAGAACACTTGATGTATGTCTTACCGTGCGTATCTGTGGTGACAATGGTATACCACGTGATTCACTTGATGTATGTTTTCGTGATCAACTTGCGGGTTCCGCCCATGAACCTATGCATAGGGGTTGGCACATGTTTTCGTCGTGATTCTCCGGTAGAAACTTTGGGGCACTCTTTGAGGTTCTATGTGTTGGTTGAATAGATGAATCTGATATTGTGTGATGCATATCATATAATCATACCCACGGATACTTGAGGTGACATTGGAGTATCTAGGTGACATTAGGGTTTTGGTTGATTTGTGTCTTAAGGTGTTATTCTAGTACGAACTCTAGGGCTGTTTGTGACACTTATAGGAATAGCCCAACGGATTGATTGGAAAGAATAACTGATGTCTACTACACAACCTTCTTCTAGACGTTGTTGGGCCTCCAAGTGCAGAGGTTTGTAGGACAGTAGCAAATTTCCCTCAAGTGGATGACCTAAGGTTTATCAATCCGTAGGAGGCGTAGGATGAAGATGGTCTCTCTCAAGCAACCCTGCAACCAAATAACAAAGAGTCTCTTGTGTCCCCAACACACCCAATACAATGGTAAATTGTATAGGTGCACTAGTTCGGCGAAGAGATGGTGATACAAGTGGTATATGGATAGTAGATAAAGGTATTTATAATCTGAAATTATAAAAACAGCAAGGTAACTAATGATAAAAATAAGCGTAAACAGTACTGCAATGCATGGAAATAAGGCCTAGGGTTCATACTTTCACTAGTGTAAGTTCCGTCAACAATGATAACATAATTGGATCACATAACCATCCCTCAACATGCAACAAAGAGTCACTCCAAAGTCACTTATAGCGGAGAACGAATGAAGAGATTATGGTAGGGTACGAAACCACCTCAAAGTTATTCTTTCCAATCAATCCGTTGGGCTATTCCTAGAAGTGTCACAAACAGCCCTAGAGTTCATACTAGAATAACACCTTAAGACACAAATCAACCAAAAACCTAATGTCACCTAGATACTCCAATGTCACCTCAAGTATCCGTGGGCATGATTATACGATATGCATCACACAATCTCATATTCATCTATTCAACCAACACAAAGGACCTCAAAGAGTGCCCCAAAGTTTCTACCGGAGAATCACGACGAAAACATGTGCCAACCCCTATGCATAGGTTCATGGGCGGAACCCGCAAGTTGATCACCAAAACATACATCAAGTGAATCACGTGGTATCCCATTGTCACCACAGATATGCACGACAAGACATACATCAAGTGTTCTCAAATCTTTAAAGACTCAGTCCGATAAGATAACTTCAAGGGGAAAACTCAATCCATTACAAGAGAGTAGAGGGGGGAAGAAACATCATAGGATCCAACTATAATAGCAAAGCTCGCGATACATCAAGATCGTATCACCTTAAGAATATGAGAGAGAGAGAGAGATCAAACACATAGCTACTGGTACATACCCTCAGCCCCGAGGGAGAACTACTCCCTCCTCGTCATGGAGAGCACCGGGATGATGAAGATGGCCTCCGGAGAGGGATTCCCCCTCCGGCAGGGTGCCGGAACGGGTCTAGATTGGCTTTCGGTGGCTACGGAGGCTTCTGGCGGCGAAACTCCCGATCTATTGTGCTCCTCGGTAGTTTTAGGGTATATGGAGATATATAGGCGGAAGAAATACGTCAGGGGGGCACGAGGGGCCCACAAGGGTGGAGGGCGCGCCCAGGGGGTGGGCGCGCCCCCCTACCTCGTGGCCTCTTTGAAGCTTCCCTTACGTGCACTTCAAGTCTTTTGGGCTTCTTTCCTTCCAAAAATGGGTTCTGTGAAGTTTCAGGTCAGTTGGACTCCGTTTGGTTTTCGTTTTCTTCGAAACCCTAAAACAAGCTAAAAACAGAAACTGGCATTGGGCTCTGGGTTAATAGGTTAGTCCCAAAAATGATATAAAAGTGTATAATAAAGCCCATAAACATCCAAAACAGTAGATAATATAGCATGGAGCAATCAAAAATTATAGATACGTTGGAGACGTATCAGCATCCCCAAGCTTAATTCCTGCTCGTCCTCGAGTAGGTAAATGATAAAAACAGAATTTTTGATGTGGAATGCTACTGGGCATAATTTCAATGTGATTCTTCTTAATTGTGGCATGAATATTCATATCCGAAAGATTCAAGACAAAAGTTCATATTGACATAAAAATGATAATACTTCAAGCATACTAACTAAGCAATTATGTCTTCTCAAAATAACATGGCCAAATAAAGTTCATCCCTACAAAATCATATAGTTTAGTCATGCTCCATTTTCATCACACAAGAATGCTCTCATCATGCACAACCCCAATGACAAGCCAAGCAATTGTTTCATACTTTAGTAATCTCAAACCTATAAACTTTCACGCAATACATGAGCGCGACCCATGGATATAGCACTATGGGTGGAATAGAATAATGAGGGAGTTATGTGAAGAAGACAAAAAGGAGAAAGTCTCACATCAACGAGGCTAATCAATGAGCTATGGAGATGCCCATCGATTGATGTTAATGTAAGGAGTAGGGATTGCCATGCAACGGATGCACTAGAGCTATAAATGTATGAAAGCTCAACAAAAGAAACTAAGTGGGTGTGCATCCAACTTGCTTGCTCACGAAGACCTAGGGCACTTGAGGAGGCCCATTGTTGGAATATACAAGCCAAGTTCTGTAATGAAAATTTCCCACTAGTATATGGAAGTGACAAAACAAGAGACTCTCTATCATGAAGATCATGGTGCTACTTTGAAGCACAAGTGTGGCAAAGGATAGTAGCATTGTCCCTTCTCTCTTTTTCTCTCATTTTCAATTTTTTTTATCATTTTTTGGGCCTTCTCTTTTTTATGGCCTTTCTCTTTTTTGGGGGGGCTTCTCTTTTTTTTATTCCTCACTTGGGACAATGCTCTAGAAAATGATGATCATCACACTTCTATTTATTTACAACTCAATGATACAACTCGATACTAGAACAAAGTATGACTCTATATGAATGCCTCCGGCGGTGTACCGGGATATGAAATGACTCATGAGTGACATGTATGAAAGAATTATGAACGGTGGCTTTGCCAGAAATACGATGTCAACTACATGATCATGCTAAGCAATATGACGATGATGAATGTGTCATGATAAACGGAATGGTGGAAAGTTGCATGGCAATATATCTCTGAATGGCTATGGAAATGCCATAATAGGTAGGTATGGTGGCTGTTTTGAGGGAGATATAAGGAGGTTTATGTGTGAAAGAGCGTATCGTATCACGGGGTTTGGATGCACCGGCGAAGTTTGCACCAACTCTCAATGTGAGAAAGGGCAATGCACGGTACCGAAGAGGCTAGCAAGGATGGAAGGGTGAGAGTGCGTATAATCCATGGACTCAACATTAGTCATAAAGAACTCACATACTTATTGCAAAAATCTAAAAGTCATCAAAAACCTCGGTACTACGCGCATGCTCCTAGGGGGATAGATTGGTAGGAAAAGACCATCGCTCGTCCCCGGCCGCCACTCATAAGGAAGACAATCAAATAACACCTCATGTTTCAAATTTGTTACATAATGTTTACCATACATGCATGCTACGGGACTTGCAAACTTCAACACAAGCATTTCTCAATTTCACAACTACTCAACTAGCATGACTTTGATATTATTACCTCCATATCTCAAAACAGTCATCAAGCATCAAACTTCTCTTAGTATTCAATGCACTCATATGAAAGTTTTTACTAATCTTGGATGCCTAGCATATTAGGATTATTTAATCAAATTACCATGCTATTTAAGACTCTCAAAATAATCTAAGTGAAGCACGAGAGTTCATCTATTTCTTACCACCATGCTCTAAAAGATATAAGTGAAGTACTAGAGCAAACAACAAACTACTCCAAAAGATATAAGTGAAGATCAATGGGTAGTTGAATAATTATGCAACTATGTGAAGACCCTCTAAAATTTAATAATTTCAGATCTTGGTATTTTATTCAAACAACAAGAAAGACTAAATAAAATAAAATGACGTTCCAAGCAAAACACATATCATGTGGCGAATAAAAATATAGCTCCAAGTAAAGTTACCGATGAACGAAGACGAAAGAGGGGATGCCTTCCGGAGCATCCCCAAGATTAGGCTCTTGGATATCCTTGAATATTACATTGGGGTGCCTTGGGAATCCCCAAGCTTAGGCTCTTGCCACTCCTTATTCCATAGTCCATCGAATCCTTACCCAAAACTTGAAAACTGCACAACACAAAACTTAACAGAAAACTCGTAAGCTCCGTTAGTATAAGAAAATAAATCACCACTTCAAGGTACTGTAATTAACTCATTATTTATTTATATTGGTGTTAAACCTACTGTATTCCAACTTCTATATGGTTTATAAACTCTTTTACTAGCCATAGATTCATCAAAATAAGTAAACAACACATGAAAAACAGAATCTGTCAAAAACAGAACAGTCTGTAGTAATCTGGATCAAACGTATACTTATGGAACTCATAAAATTCTAAAATAAATTGCTGGACCTGAGGAATTTATCTATTAATCCTATTCAAAAATAATTAACTAAATAGAACTCTACAAATAAAAATGGCAGCAATTCTCATGAGCGCTAAAGTTTCTGTTTTTTACAGCAAGATCAACAAGACTTTCCCCCAAGTCTTCCCAACGGTTCTACTTGGCACAAACACTAATTAAAAGCATAAAACCACATCTAAACAGAGGCTAGATGAATTATTTATTACTAAACAGGAACAAGAAGCAAGGAACGAAAATAAAGTTGGGTTGCCTCCCAACAAGTGCTATCGTTTAACGCCCCTAGCTAGGCATGATGATTTCAATGATGCTCACATAAAGGATAAGAATTGTAACATAAAGAGAGCATCATGAAGAATATGACTAGCACATTTAAGCCTAACCCACTTCCTATGCATAGGGATTTTGTGAGCAAACAACTTGTGGGAACAAGAATCAACTTGCATAGTATGGTAAAACAAGCATAACTTCAAAACTTTAAGCACATAGAGAGCAAACTTGATATTATTGCAATTCCTACAAGCATATGTTCCTCCCTCATAATAATTTTCAGTAGCATAATGAATGAATTCAACAATATAACCAGCACCTAAAGCATTCTTTTCATGATCTACAAGCATAGAAAATTTACTACTCTCCATATAAGCAAAATTCTTCTCATTCGGAATAGTGGGAGTATCATAAGAGACTCGAATACTATTAATTGTTTCCACATTAAAATACTAATGTTCAGAGAAGGGGTAATCATAATCATGACAAGTTTTATAAATATAATCACTACTTTTTATAGAATAAGTATCATCACAATAATCATCATAAGTAGGAGGCATGCTATCATCATTATAAAGTTGCATATCAAAACTTGGGAAACTAAAAATATCATCTTCATTAATCAAAGCTTCCCCAAGCTTGGGACAAACATTAATTGCAGCAAATATATTCTCAAAAACATCATCTTCATCAAACATAGCATCCCCAAGCTTGGGCCTTTTCATATCATAAGCATAATCACTCTCATCATTAATAGTATGGATAGCACCAATAGTATAGTAATTATCATATTCTTCCAAGCAAGTGCCAAGAAGATTTTCAAGATCATAAGAAGTATCATTATCTTCCATAATTATATTTTCATGAGGCACAATAGTAATAGGAGCACCATTATTTGGGAGGGGTACCTTTTTACCTCTCTTCCTTTTTCTTTTCTTCTTCTTCACCACATCATGTGTGGGTTCAATCCTCTTTTTGGAGCTCCTTATTAATGAGATTGGTTGAATAGGAGGCTCCTCCTCGTTACATGATTCATCATAAGAAATAATAGGAGGATATTGGGAAGTCTCTTCCCTTTCATTAGTATTCTCTTCATCTTCTATTTGTTTTGTTTTCTTTATGTAGTTGGCAATATAAGGATTTTCAATACAATTCACCGCACAATAATAAATTTCCTCTAGATCAAAATGAAGAACTCTGGGAAAATTTTGGAATATCCTTAGTTATACGTTTCATTTCTTCATAACCCAAGAGCAAACTAAGTTCATTATGATGTGCAAGGAAATCAAGTCATCACAATTTTTGGACACGATACGATCATGAAACAATTTGCATTGGGTATTGAAATGGTCATGCTCACTGCAAAGTTCACAAGTACGGCTAAGAAAATATAAATTTTCAGCACAATCATCTAGCCTTTCTTGCAACCATTTAGTTTCTAAATGCTTATGCCTCTTGCAATATCTATCTTCCCTATTTGGTGTGTTCGTACAAACCCAATGTACTCCACAAAAATTGACATGTTTATAGGAGACATCATAACTAGTGCAATCATCATTAGTATCATGGATATTCAAAGAATTCATACTAACAACATTGCAATCATGCTCGTTATTCAAAGATTTAGTGCCAAACATTTTATAGATTTCTTCTTCTAGCACTTGAGCACAATTATCCTTTCCATCATACTCACGAAAGATATTAAAAAGGTGAAGCGTATGAGAAAAACTCACTTCCATTTTTTATAGTTTTCTTTTATAAACTAAACTAGTGATAAAACAAGAAACTAAAAGACTCGATTGCAAGATCTAAAGATATACCTTCAAGTGCTAACCTCCCCGGCAACGGCGCCAGAAAAGAGCTTGATGTCTACTACACAACCTTCTTCTTATAGACGTTGTTGGGCCTCCAAGTGCAGAGGTTTGTAGGACAGTAGCAAATTTCCCTCAAGTGGATGACCTAAGGTTTATCAATCCGTGGGAGGCGTAGGATGAAGATGGTCTCTCTCAAGCAACCCTGCAACCAAATAACAAAGAGTCTCTTGTGTCCCCAACACACCCAATACAATGGTAAATTGTATAGGTGCACTAGTTCGGTGAAGAGATGGTGATACAAGTGGTATATGGATAGTAGATAAAGGTATTTGTAATCTGAAATTATAAAAACAGCAAGGTAACTAATGATAAAGATGAGCGTAAATGGTATTGCAATGCGTGGAAATAAGGCCTAGGGTTCATACTTTCACTAGTGTAAGTTCCCTCAACAATGATACATAATTGGATCACATAACCATCCCTCAACATGCAACAAAGAGTCACTCCAAAGTCACTAATAGCGGAGAACGAACGAAGAGATTATGGTAGGGTACGGAACCACCTCAAAGTTATTCTTTCCAATCAATCCGTTGGGCTATTCCTATAAGTGTCACAAACAGCCCTAGAGTTCGTACTAGAATAACACCTTAAGACACAAATCAACCAAAACCCTAATGTCACCTAGATACTCCAATGTCACCTCAAGTATCCATGGGCATGATTATACGATATGCATCACACAATTTCAGATTCATCTATTCAACCAACACAAAGGACCTCAAAGAGTGCCCCAAAGTTTCTACCGGAGAATCACGACGAAAACATGTGCCGACCCCTATTCATAGGTTCATGGGTGGAACCCGCAAGTTGATCACCAAAACATACATCAAGTGAATCACGTGGTGTCCCATTGTCACCACAGATACGCATGACAAGACATACATCAAGTGTTCTCAAATCTTTAAAGACTCAATCCGATAAGATAACTTCAAAGGGAAAAATCAATCCATTACAAGAGAGTTGTAACATCCCAAAATTCTAAATTTTGGAATGTTATAATAAATAGATTGATTGTTTGATTGTTGTGTGATTGATTGAGTGAAATTCGAAACTTTTTGAAAGTTAAATGAGAGGGAATAAAAGGACTTTCCCAAAACTTTCATTTTGCATTTTGATCTCTGTGAATTCAAATTCTTTTCAAATACAAAACCCTCGAGAGAAGATGATATGACTTCTTCTATTTAAATTAAATGAAAGGGTATTTGAAAATATTTGAATTTCATTGGAAAATATTTCAATTCATAAACTTCATGCAGCTTAATGATTTTCATGAGAGAAGATAAAATGATTTCTTCAAATTATATGAAATATGAGTTGGGAGTTTCAAAGAATTAAATTCAAAGTTCTTTTGAATTTATTTTCAATTTGGAGTTATTTGAGTTTTATTCAAATTATTTTTCTCCAAAAATAAAATATATGGAAATTAGGGTAACATGATTCCCTACAACAGAAAATTGGAGAAAAATTAATTTGAAACCATTTTGGTATTTTTTTTAAATGATTTTTAGTGGGTTTTATTAAATTAGTAGCATTGTTTGATTTATTGGAATTTTTGTAGATCTTTTTAAAGTTATAAAAATGTTCATGTTGTAGGAATTCTTTTTCTGAAAATTTTGATATATTATATGCCTATATAATATATATATTTTTATTTATTTTGTTTTTTTCTGTTGCCTGGAAAATCTTTATAAAAAATAAAATAAAAAAAATCGCCGACTGGGCCGGCCCAGCTCCCAGGCCAGGCCACGGCCCAGCCCACGCCGCCGCCATCCCCGAGCTCCCAAGCGGGAGACCCGCCGCCGCACGATTCCGCCGCCGCTCGCCGTGGTCGCCCCGGCCTCCTCCTTGCCCCTCGCGCACGCCAAGCCACCGCCTCCCCTCCCCTCCTATAAAATCGCCGCCCCGGGCCCCGCCTCTCACTCCGCCGCGCCGCCCCTCTCGCTGCACCCCGCCACTGCCACAGTAGCGCGTCGCCGCCGCGCCGCC